>NC_042965.1:25959708-26059708 GCF_901001165.1 Salmo trutta
GAGAGAGAGAGAGAGAGAGAGAGAGAGAGAGAGAGATCGCACCATGTGTGCAACCAAAGTACCATGTGCTGTTTGATGCAAAGATGTAGGCTAGCCTTCCGGCAACCAATGTTCTTTTTAAAGTGACAAAAACATAAGTCCTGATTATAGTTCTAATGTACCATCCCGATTCCCTACATCAGAAGAAACATTACACAATCCACTGTTCCTGGTACACAGTCATCCTACAGGGCACAAAAGAGGTCAACAGTGGCCTGCAGCCCTATGACATTTAAGAATTCCTCCACAAGCAGGATATTATGCTACCATTGCAAAAATAAAATATTAAAAGCAAGCAGAGAACTTTTTCCAACTTTTTATATCAGCAATTAGGCTAAAGCTACATAAACCAAGTCCCTCTAAAACATAACCCAGAGACAAGTGAAGGGCAAAGATTAGGCTATACTGGAACTTGTTGACACCAGTCGTGTGACATAGCCTAGCTATATGTGTGAGGTGAACTCATCATGTCCGCCTTCTCAAGAGCTCCTATTAAAAACACGCTGAGGAGAGCCAAAAGGAGAGTGGTGGGGGGACATTCATTGTCTTATAATTGTTGTTATTGAAAATAAAAAATGGATCACGGAAAATAACCTGTGGAAGTTGAAATGCATGGAGCATCACAACAAACACGACAGACCAGCACTAGCCTATACTACTACTAAATGTTGTGGATGTTGTTCTTTTTACTTTTCTCAATGTCACAGAGAGAGAAAGAAGATAAAGGGCAATAATCAGACAGTCAAGGCTTTACAACGCTGATCTGTCACAGTCCCATCTTTGTCTGGCGTCAGAGAGCTAGGGAGAGGAAGCCGCTATAAAGACTGATAGGAGAAAAGAGAAAAAGGAATGATAGAAGGGGGATCTATGAAGAATGCTGATACTGATAGTGTCTGTCTGTCAGCCAACACAAATAGATGTCTGCAGGGCTCTACGCTGCCCTTTTTCATAGGGTGAACGTGTGCCCCTAAGTTAAAAAATGTAGGCGCACACAAAGAAACGTAGGAACACAATTTAAAATATATGAGGTAAAAAAGCTGTAATTCTTAATTGTTTTTAGGCGCACTGTTGCTCCTAATTTAAAATGATAGGTTGCAGAGCAAAATATTGAAGCGCAGTTAAATGGTCGCACTGTAGAGCCCTGGGGCCTCATTTATCAATCATGCGTAGGCAGAAATCTGTGCATAAATCATGTGTGGGATAATTTCCACTCAAAGTGAGATTTATTAAGATGAACGTTTGCTTGAGAGTGTGCGTAAATTTACGCACAACCATGACCATGCGTACGCACAGTGCCAAGTGGTGGAATAAGGGAACTGCTTGTCAAATGTAGAATAGGGAAAATACACTCACCCACCAGTTTATTAGTTACACCACCCCTTTCAAGAAAATGATTTGCTCCTACAGACAGTGAGTCATGTGGCCTTGGCTTGCTATAAAAAGCAGGCAGACAGGCATAGAGGCATTTAGTTACTGTTATACTGAATCCAGATCCAGTATCTCAGAAACGGACGCCTCCTGGGCATTTCACGCACAACGGAGTCTAGGGTTTCCCGAGAATAGTGTGACAAACAAAAAACATCCAGTCAGCGGCAGTCCTGTGGGCAAAAACAGCTTGTTGATGAGCGAGGTTGAAAGATAATGGCAAAAATCATGCAAGCTAATAAGCGGGCCACAAACAGACAAAAAACAGCGTAGTACAACAGTGGTGTGCAGAATGGAATTTCGGAACGCACAACGTGTCAATCCTTGTCACGGATGGGCTATCGCAGCAGACGACCACACAGGGTTCCAATACTATCAGCTAAAAACAAGAAGAAGCGGTAAAATACCTGTATTTATGGATAAAATTATATTGTAAATTGGAATGGTAGAGTTATGTCTTTCATGGAGTTATCAGAATTGTACAGGAAGGTCTGCTCAATCCAAGAGAACAACCAATTGATTACAGCATTACCCCAAAAATGGAGGAGGCAGGTGACATTGGGAGGAGGTATGGAACTGGTCTGTCTGCCCAATATAATGGATCAAAACTGGCACAGGAATAAAAATAGCATAAATAGGAAATAAAACCAGTTTCATTTGAGGACCAGGATGTTGACAGCTGTGCCATACAGATTGTGAAATAGTTGGGAAGAGATTTTTGATTTGAGTTGATATATATATATATATATATATATATATATATATATATATATATATAAACGACGCAAGTGTCACGTCCTGACCAGTAAAAGGGGTTGTTTGTTATTGTAGTTTGGTCAGGGCGTGGCAGGGGGTGTTTGTTTAGTGTGTTTCGGGATTTTTGGTTTATGTTCTATGTTTTCTATTTCTATGTGGTTTTTCTAGTTTTTCTATTTCTATGTTAGTTTTGTCAATGACCTCCAATCAGAGGCAGTTGTTTGTTGTTATCTCTGATTGGAGGCCATATTTAGTTGTGTGTGTTTTCACTTGTGTTTGTGGGTGGTTGTTTCCTGTTTAGTCTGAGCACCTTACGGGACTGTTTTCGTCGTTTGTTTTGTGTAAGTGTTTTGTTTTTCCTTCAATAAAAGAATATGATAAATATACCCGCTGCATTTTGGTCTACCTACAACGACGCATGTTACAGCAAGATTCAAGACTTTGTGCATTTCTGCTAAAATTATCATGTAGAATTCTTGCCACCAACAAAATGTTGAGTATTTGGGGCATACAATCATTGAAGCTCTGCAGATTTTGCTGTGTGGATACAGAATCAATAGACCATTTATTTTGGTATTGCAGTCAGGCAGCCTGTTTCTGCTCTCGGGTTCAGAAATGGCTGAAAATGCATAACATTGATCTAAAATTGACCCTAGAAATAATACTGTTAGGAGATCTGGAGAGACCGGGTCAGTCAATTACTAATACTCTTAGTTAAAGCATTTATCTTCAACTCGCAATCTGTGGATTCTATGCAATTAGATAGATTGAAATTGTATGTTAAACATCACAGCATAGTTGAAAGATATGTGGTGTGTAGAAATCCAAAGAGGTGGCCAGCAGAGATAGGTATTTATTTGTTATACTATTATCTTTGACCATCATTCTATCCCCTGGCCAGCAACTCCATTCCCACTTGTCTCCAATTCCACATCCCAACCCTCAGCATCCCTCAGCCCATCCCACCTATCTCTGCTGGCCACCCTTTTTGGATTTCTACACACCACATATCTTTCAACTATGCTGTGACGGAATGTGGAATTGGAGGCAAGTGGGAAAGGAGTTGCTGGCCAGGGGATAGAATGATGGTCAAAGATAAAAGTATAAAAAATAAAGTCAAAATAAAACATAACAAAAAGTAAGTTTGCATGACACTGAGGGGCAGTGTTTTTACAGCTAATGCCGGTTTGCCTGAGGCTGATGCAGTGCAGGTGTACACATGTATATACACACAATCTCATTCAAATGCACACAGGTGCACATACACGGACACACACACATGTAAATAGTGTAATACATGCAATCAAACATATGCAGTTGGCCTTGTTGTTATGATTTTTGTTGTCCTTGATGTCTTTTGTTTTTTGCATTGTTTTCTGTTTTCCTTTGTCTTTGTCTTTTTTCTCTTTTGTTCATTTTGTTGGTTATGGGGGGTCTTGGAGGGTGGGGAATGGAATTATTATTTTTTATTTATTTTTATCTTATTTTCTCAGGGGGGACCTTGGAGGGCTGGTGGCCTGGCGGTTGGGAGCTTGGGCCATTGGCTGATGGATTGCTGGTTCGTGTCTCTGTTTTTGAGATCTGTCGACGTTCCCTTGAGCAGGGCGTTGACCCTGGTTGCTTCTGTGTGTCGCTCTGGATGGGAATCTGTTAGATGACTAATATGATGTAGTTGAGTGGCTTCACTGCAAGTATATTGTATGTTTTAAATATTCAATAAAAAAATAAAAAAATATGGAATGTTTTCGACTTGGAGAATCCATTCCCCGGAAGAATTCAGGCTGCTCTGGAGGCCAAAGGGGGTCCAACCCGGTACTAGATGGGTGTACCTAATAAACTGGCCAGTGAATGTATATGTTGAAAATTTGTGAAATTGTGGGAGAATAATTAAATTATTTGTCAGTTTCATTGTATCCCATTATGAATTAATGTACCATATCTTGGCATGCTATATAATTTGACCACATTTATGCATTTGTTATGATAATAATCCATATAAGGTACAATCATTTGTTAAATTAAAGATGCGTATGAAAGTGAAACCATTGTTGAAATACTATATAAAACTAAGATAATGATGAATTAAATGAGAGTTTGCTGATCTTACTCTGTTTGAAGATTTTCAACACAAGCTGCATTTTGTTTTTAGAGACAGGC
Organism: Salmo trutta; assembly: GCF_901001165.1. NCBI lineage: Eukaryota > Metazoa > Chordata > Actinopteri > Salmoniformes > Salmonidae > Salmo > Salmo trutta. The sequence continues at coordinate 25,964,086 of NC_042965.1, forward strand.
GGGACTTTTTCTGCAGAAAAATATATAGTTTCCAAAAACCAATTTCATAGGATTTTTCTCAGGATTTAAGACCTACTTTAAAAAGGCAAACACATGCCATTTCGGTGCACATCCATGTGCTATCCACCCTTGGGTTTTTGGCAAAGGGCACTTTCAGCGGGAGCTTGCTGATCGGCGTCTCACAGCCCTTGATAAGCCAATGTTTTGGATGCAATCATTAGCAAAACAAACAGCAATGCATACAATTTCCATACACCATCGCACAACAAGTTGAAGTCAAGAGGGGGTTTCTTTGACATGCTGTTCCCAAATACAAACGGAACAACAGATGGCATCCACATCGTCATAAATCACCATCCTAAAACGATTTCAACTATGTGAACCGAAAAGGCTTCCACTCTTTATGTGCAGGTGATAGATTATGTGACGCGCAAAAGACCCTGCTGAATGTGGTGGCCAGGTGGAATGCACGACTCGTTCATTCTGCAGAACAGTAATGTTGGCTTATAGGCCTACAGGAGGGAGCTGTTGAGGATGGATGGCTTATTGGTCAGTGTTGTCTACTCATTTGAAGTATATTTACCATTGCTAAAGCAACTTGAAATGTCCTAATGGTCCTCTGTAGCTATGTTTTTATATTTACTGGTCAAGGTACAAAAGTACGAGCCAAATAAAATATTTTGGTTGTACTCAATCTCTAAGAGTAGCGCCTCTATTTCAGTTGTGCCATTGTATTTCATGGTAAGGCATTGTATATTCCCCCAATGTGGGATGCATGCCAGCAAAGCCACTACACAACATAGAGGCATTTAGTTACTGCAAATCCTTTTATAACATTTTTGACATGCGTTTTTCTGAATTTTTAGTTGTTATTCTGTCTGTCACTGTTCAAATAAACCTACCATCAAAATTATAGACTGATCATTTCTTTGTCAGTGGGCAAACGTACAAAATCAGCAGATAGCTGCTGGGATGGTGTAAATAAAATGAGGCTGCATAAAACACTGTAATGGATATTCCAACCCTGAGCCCCGGCCTGCTTTGCTCTTACTGATCCAAAACCTTTTTGTGTGCTGCCTGACCAATGCCTGTGCTGTGTAGAGCTATGGTTGGAGTTCAGGAGGAGAGTCAAAGGTTTCTTCCGAAAATAATTGAATGTGGACAAGCCTAGCATGAAGATGAGAAGGAGGACCAAAGGTCTACTTTGATAGCTCTTGGTACTACTATAATTTATTTTTTATCAAAAACAATATGTTTCTTGCCCATGATATATTTGTCAGAGTTATAGACCTCATAGTATGCCAGATTTGAGTAACTTACATTGTGGTGCTGAAACTTGAAGCAGCAACCGCGACACAATAAATCAGAAATGTACAGTTAGCTCATGATTCTGAAAGTAGCCAAATTGGGGTAGGCATAATTCACTTAAACCGTCTTCATTTTAACAAGACTTTACTAACAACAAGAGGGATTTGTTGTGTTGGACTAACAACAAGAGTGATTTGTGTTGGAGCAGATTTCTTACTATTTAAGAAACAAGAGGAACACCTGTTGAACATACAAAATTAGTCTACAGCTGTCTACAGGCTGTAATGTTATCAATTCCTCCACCCACCATGCACTCTTTAAATAACCTACCTCGATTCCAGGGAAGGGCTGTTAAATTAAAACCAAGACTCAAATTGAGGGGGTATGACAGGGTATGCCATAGGCCTACATTTTAATAAAGAAAATGGCAAAAAGCCCTTGTTAGCTTAAGATTTTGAAATAAACCTGGATCCGATTATATAAAGTAATCTATAACAGCACTTTGGTCCGCCAACAATGCTTTATGCTAGAAACAAACTAAAATACAGAGAAAGACATGACTCCGATGAATATGGGGAAATCATTGTTTCGTTTCTTTGGCATTCAGATGTTGACTTTGCTTGGGAAGTAATCTAATTATGTCACTATCAATTGATTAGACTACGCGATTCACTTTCTGTACAATATAAGATGTTTAAACCCAGACAGCTTTTAGGAGAAAAACGTGTGACCTTCTCTCTTTGGGTTAAGCCACCGAAGAAAAGTAGCTAGCAGTACTCTGTCTGGGGTAGGCCTAACTTTTGAAAGTACCATGCTCAGACTCCTAATGATGTCTCAGATTTAATTATTAACAAACAGGGACAGTTTCGTTGCAAACAAGACACACTGATTTGGCATTAGAGAAATATGATAAGATCAACACATGGGCCTATCTCTCTGTCAATTCTTAGCCTGTCATTTCGGTCATTTGTGTGGTATTAATAAATATTCAGCTAATTTTTAAAATTACATGGAATTTGTTGAAATGTTTATAAAATGATATTTTTTCTCTGACCTCGTCACGTCCTGACCCAAATAAGATGTCATTTTCTATAGAAGAGTAGGTCAGGGCGTGACAGGGGGTGTTTTGTGTTGTTCTATGTTTTCTATTTCTATGTTTAAGTTCTAGTTGTTCTATTTCTATGTTGGGATTGTTTGGGTTGATCTCTAATTGGAGGCAGCTGATTCTCTTTGCCTCTGATTGGAGATCATATTTAAGTAGGGGTTTTTCTTCCTGGGTTTTGCGGGTAGTTGTTTTCTGTTTAGTGTATGTCACCTGACAGAACTGTTGTCGGTCGTTTTGTTGTTTTGTTTAAGTATATTAATTAAAAGTCAAATATGAGCACTCTACACACTGCGCCTTGGTCCCCTTTAGACGACCCACGTTACATACCTGTAAATACGATGATAGATGCATGCAATGCTTTTACTATAAAAGGAGATATTTCCATCCCTACTCTTGTCCACGGGGATCTGCAAACCCACAACCTTCTGGTCCGCAGCCCTTGTGCCTATCAAAATTCCCGCATTGCCATGTGACGCTTACAGGACGAAGAACAGTTTCTAAAACAGCATGTCTAAAAGCGTGCCTTCGTAAATTCGCTATGACTATCTACTCCGATTTCGTCTGACTGTGCCAGAGCGCAGGATAACTGATGAATTTACGAACGCTCAACACCTGTTGAATATGGCCGGTGTCGGTAAACGTCGGCAAAAAAAGCGTCATAAAATTCAGAGTGAGGTGTTCTCTCACTTGTATCTGGAAGTAGCTAGCCAACTTTATTTGGTTAAAAAAAAAAAAATTTAAGCTAGCCAACTTTAACCAATTAGCTTGGGTGCTTGACTAACGTTGTGGATCAACCCTACTCCTCCGCCAGCGTGTCCAGCGTGCGCTCTTAATGCCCCGAGAGCGAAACGCTCTGAATTTACGAATGGACAGTCTGACAATGCTCTGAATTTAGGAGCGCCCAGAGCGCAGTCTGACACTCCAGATTGAATTCACGAACACACCCTTAGACTTGAGTCTGTCCAAGAAGTGAGGGTAAATGGTAGACATGTTCTCTGCTACAGCATCCACTTTGTTTTTATTTATTTTTAGGTATAGGGGAGGGTCGCTTTTTTTTCAGGCCTTCAGGGAGGGTTTAGGTAAATTATATCTTGCTTAAGGGAGGGCCATCCATTTTCATTTCAGAGAGGTCTGACTTTCTCCATGTAACCCTTATTATAAATAATGTTCACTCCCTTACATTAAGTCATAATGTATGATTATTAGCTAGTTTGAGTAAACTGATACATGGCCAAGTAAACTGGTTGCGTCTCTGGTAGGACCCAAGTAACGGAGTGAATGAAATTATCCACCAGGTCAGGCCAGCTGGCTGCGCCTGTTTGGAACAGCGCTTGCTTGGTACAAGAAAGGTTAGCCAGCAACCACATGTTGTTCAACATTATTACTGTGGCATGATTATTCTAGCAACCTAATTTCTTACACGTTTCAAAATCTATTGTTTGCTGTCTAGCAAGCTATTAAATAGCTAATGTTACCAAACCTCATGAATTGCCTAAGTGTTACTGTCAGCAAGCTAATCTTGTTCACTAGACACGTCCGCTCAATTAGCCTGTGTACGAGGCTAGCGAATATATTATCAACAGCAGATGATAACGTTCAAGTCCTATTCTGTAAATCCTTCACAAAAATATGTATCAACATTTTACTTATAGTAGCTAATTGTGAAGTATGGAATTACCTGAAAAAGTCATTTATGAGCATTGGTTGAGGGTGAGCCAGTCCAATCTGAGCAAGAAGTCCAGTCCAGCACGTAGATGGCGGGCCTCTCTCCAGCTGCAACAGTGAAACAGTCAGATACTTTCTCTAAATATCTCTGGCACAGTACACACGGCTGTATCGAGTAATTTGCACAATGGCCGGGGCTGAGTTTAACACCTTGCAAACCTAAATTATGAGGCTACCGTGTTGAGTATTTAGATTGATCATATTAGACAATGTTTTTTTTGTTGCAAAAGCAATTATTGATTGGTTTATGAGAATTCATTGATCACTTGAAGTTTAATCTTAGGCAAAAAATATTGCCTGTCAAAATCGGAGCAGCATAGCACAATTGAATATGGGAAACCTTTGGTTGCGTTCCCCTGCTCAGACGTTGCATGCATCAACCAATGGGTACTATATGGGATCATTGTGACGTCCCTACCCTAACCTTAATCATAACCCTTTACCCAGTAGTGGTGCATGGGTAAAATCACCTGGGAAGCCAAGGCAGGAAAATAAAATCCATAGTACAACCTATGTGTTGTGATAATTGCGTTGTTTGCTCTATAACCTGTTAGTTCATATGCCTTGACACCAAGATATATAGGCCTAAGGCCGAGACAATAAGAAGACACAGTGGCAGAATAAATTCAACCACACCTTTGTTTCATCACAAAACAAGAGAGCAACATCTGTCAGGTGAAGTCCACAAAACATATTGCATGTAACAAACAGCTACATGACCTACAGCATGGTCAAGCAAGATAATGTTTTCCGACATTTTCTGGCTACTAAAAAGTATTAATTTAGGACCACGGAGAGTTACAGCAAGTCATAAAGAAAGCAGGCGCTGCCTCCACTCTTCCAGCACCATTTCAACATATTCTTATCCCCTATTCTTTGTCTAATATAGTGACAACTAACATATACCAAAACGCTTTAGTCCAATCAATGTAAGCTAAATATGATGTGGCTGCCCATGGTACTGATGTGTGTGTGTGTGTGTGTGTGTGTGTGTGTGTGTGTGTGTGTGTGAGTAGAAAAAACATGTTGACTCAACCTCCTTGTAGAGAAACGCCAATACCATCCTCCTTTTTCATGTTGCCTAAGTCTATGACGCTTTCATACACGCTTTTAGTTTTTGTCGTCCTACGCTACCTGGTTAAAATTCTTGTTTGCTAGCCTAGGCCAGATAGTTAACATTAGCCTAACGTTACTACTTATAGCTACATGTTGAACTTCCATCCTCTCAGGCCAGGGGTACAATGTATGAATTTATGTTTAGATGAGAATAGCCATTATAATCATTGGCCAGTACAGAGAATTAAGTAAAACCACAAGTCCAATATCCCTATCTCCATCCATGGCTAATTTAGGAAAGGGACAATTTTGGCTAGGTAGCTAGCTACCAGAGGCCAACAACACAACGAGATGCAACGATTAACGTTTTTTCTGTCAGTAATGACATTTGGCTTGTGATGTGATTGGTCTGAAGCCAAATCCAAGCTGACTTCCCTTGACACTTTTTTTGGAGCACCAGGACCATTCACAGTTGAGCCCACTCAGTTTAGCTCAATGTTAATTGGCTATTATTTTATAAAAAATGTTATCAAGGGAGGCCAAATGCTCGCTGGCTTCACTTGCATTCAATTTTACAGGCGGCAACAATGTCATACTCTTTCTGACCAGACAGCATCCGACAGATACATTACGCTACACATACTGAGACGGAGGGGAGCTGTTTGTTTGCCCGGATACTTTCTCCGGTGAGATACATTCAGCCTCTTGCGAATTGAAGGAAATGTATGAAACAGAGACGAAAGATACATTATTTTGTGTGTTTATTTATAAAGCATTTTGGTAATTTTTTTTAGGAAACCCTTGGCAGCCATGAATAAGCGCCACTGCCCTTACCTAACTCTAACCTTAACTCTTACCGTAACGATTTTGAATGTCAACTTCAATAGGGTAGGGATGTCCCAAGGATCCAGGATTGCACATACCATATCTTCACTGCAGCATGCTCAAGTTCATAGAAAGATCAAAAGAAACACCATTTTTAAATAAGATAAAAACCGAATAGGTTTGAAGTATATTTTGGCACACACACTAAATATGCCTAGGCTACCAGCAAAATATAATAATTGTACAGCAATTACCCAGCCCTCAAATACCCTCAAACACAGTAGAGAGAAAGCAATTTACAATTTTCTTCTTGATCATAATTTCTTTTATGTTTTTCCAATGGTTTTCATGGTTGTGCCTTTCGATGTTCAAACAGGATCCATGATGCAAATGACAAATATGGCAACATTTATTTCACTCAAAATAATTAATAATCTATTAAAATACATTTGTAAATAAGTAATAATATAATGGTTGTTTCATCAAGAGAATGCCCCTATGCACAATCCCTACATCTGTCCCATAGATGATTCATTCTGTCACTCTGCACTAAGCTCCCTTACACACACACACACACACACACACACACACACACACACACACACACACACACACACAATCTCTCACATGCACACACACACACACGCACACAGTCCTTAGTGCTCTCTCCAAGCAGATGCACAGGGACCAACCATCAATATTCATGCCTCTCAAACGTCCCGTCCTGTATTGGACTCAAAATGCTGTGCAATGCAGAGAACACTGAGTCTTTGAAAAGCACGGGGACACACACACACACACACACTATGGCAGTCTTCTGAAAATATATGCAGAGCAATCTGTGCGTTTGGCGCGAGTTCAGCATCCCGAAAAAGTCTGAAATATGCAGCCTTGCGTTACTGACCTCCAGGGACTGTGATAACAATAAACAAAGACACAGTTTATCACACTTCATTCTGCCAGACTCTCCACCAGACACTTCCTTCTGCCAGTTTATCACCAACAGGTCCTCCTGCCAGACTCTAGTTCTACCATATTCTCCACCACTATCTTTCTTCTACCATACTCTCCACCAATCTCTTTCTTCTACCAGACTCCCCACCAGTCTCTTTCTTCTACCAGACTCTCCACCAGTCTCTTTCTTCTACCACTCTCCACCACTATCTTTCTTCTACCAGACTCTCCACCAGTCTCTTTCTTCTACCAGACTCTCCACCAGTCTCTTTCTTCTGCCAGACTCTCCACCACTCTCTTTCTTCTGCCAGACTCTCCACCACTCTCTTTCTTCTGCCAGACTTTTCCTTCTACCAGACTCTCCACCAGTCTCTTTCTTCTACCAGACTCTCCACCACTATCTTTCTTCTGCCAGACTTTTCCTTCTACCAGACTCTCCACCAGTCTCTTTCTTCTACCAGACTCTACACCACTCTCTTTCTTCTACCAGACTCTCCACCAGACTCTTTCTTCTACCAGACTCTCCACCAGACTCTTTCTTCTACCAGACTCTCCACCAGACTCTTTCTTCTACCAGACTCTCCACCACTCTCTTTCTTCTGCCAGACTTTTCCTTCTACCAGACTCTCCACCACTCTCTTTCTTCTACCAGACTCTCCACCAGTCTCTTTCTTCTACCAGACTCTCCACCAGACTCTTTCTTCTACCAGACTCTCCAACACTCTCTTTCTTCTGCCAGACTTTTCCTTCTACCAGACTCTCCTTCAGACTCTTCCTTCTGCCAGACTGTAGTTCTGCCAGACTGTAGTTCTTCCCATCCCAAAAATACAAAGAGTACCCCAAGAAATGTAAATTAACAAACAGTTTTTGCGTCCCAAATTGTAGCTTATTCCCTAAATAGTGCACTACTTTTGACCATATCACTATTCCCTATATAGTGTACTACCTTGGTCTCTGGTCAAAAGTAGTGCATTTCTAAGGCAATATGTGTCACAGAAAATGTCGTACTCTTCGGCGAATATGTCGTATGGGAGAGAGAAGGACCAAGGCGCAGCGGGATTGTGGATACTCATGTTTATTACTGACAAAACATGTAAGGCATCCACTTAAAAAAAACACTAGACAGTACTCACGACATGGACAGTCTTGCAGGCTATACAAAACGCAGTGCAAAATCAATTCCCCACAACCCCAAAGAAAAACACACACACCTATATAGGACTTCCAATCAAAGGCAACTATACACACCTGCCTTCAATTGGAAGTCCCAATCACCAACACAACATTTAACAAACACAAACCACCTGCCACATCCTGACCAAGACTAAGCAATACGCCCTCTGCTGGTCAGGACGTGACAGTACCCCCCGTCAAGGTGCAGACCCCGGGATGCACCTAAAAAAAGAAAAACACAAGAAAATCCCCAATACCCCAACAAAACCAACAAACAATAACCCCTAAACAATAAGGGAGGGAAGGGAGGGTGACTGCCGTCACCGACGGCACTGTGCTACACCCTCCCTCCCCAACCCACCTATCCTGGAGGTGGCTCAGGTGCAGGACGTGGACTTCGTTCCACGGGCCGGAGGACAGGAGGGCCACTCGGGCTGATCCTGACTGACGGGCCACTCTGGCAGCTCCTGACAGGCAGGGCACTCTGGCAGCCCCGAACAGGCGGGCCACTCTGGCAGTTCCGGGCAGTCGGGCCACTCTGGCAGTTCCGGGCAGTCGGGCCACTCTGGCAGTTCCGGGCAGTCGGGCCACTCTGGCAGTTCCGGGCAGTCGGGCCACTCTGGCAGTTCCGGGCAGTCGGGCCACTCTGGCAGTTCCGGGCAGTCGGGCCACTCTGGCAGCTTCTGACTAGCGGGCGGCACTGGCGGCTCCTGACTAGCGGGCGGCTCTGGCGACTCCTGACTGGCGGGCGGCTCTGGCGACTCCTGACTGGCGGGCGGCTCTGGTGATGTACGACTGGCGGGCAGCTTTGGCGACGTACGACTGGCGGGCAGCTCTGGCGACTTACGACTGGCGGGCAGCTCTGGTGACTGTTGACTGGCGGGCAGCTCTGGTGACTGTTGACTGACGGGCAGCTCTGGTGACTCTAGACTGGCGGGCAGCTCTGGTGACTGTTGACTGGCGGGCAGCTCTGGCGACTGTTGACTGGCGGGCAGCTCTGGTGACTGTTGACTGGCGGGCAGCTCTGGTGACTGTTGACTGGCGGGCAGCTCTGGTAACTGTTGACTGGCACTCCAGTCTTGCCCCGTCAAACAGCCCTTGTGCCCCCCCCTAAAAAAATCTTGGGGGTGCCTCTCGGTCTCCCTTACCCGTCGTGTTCCCCAGTCCTCGCCAGACTTCTTCCGCTGCTTGGTCCTGGTTTGGTGGGGAATTCTGTCACAGAAAATGTCGTACTCTTCGGCGAATATGTCGTATGGGAGAGAGAAGGACCAAGGTGCAGCGGGATTGTGGACACTCATGTTTATTACTGACAAAACATGTAAGGCATCCACTTAAAAAAAACACTAGACAGTACTCACGACATGGACAGTCTTGCAGGCTATACAAAACGCAGTGCAAAATCAATTCCCCACAACCCCAAAGAAAAACACACACACCTATATAGGACTTCCAATCAAAGGCAACTATACACACCTGCCTTCAATTGGAAGTCCCAATCACCAACACAACATTTAACAAACACAAACCACCTGCCACATCCTGACCAAGACTAAGCAATACGCCCTCTGCTGGTCAGGACGTGACAATATGATGCCATTTGGGATGTAGACAATGTATGCAACTGTAGTAAGGTGTTTCCAGATTAACTTAATCTGTCTTCCTAGAAGCCAGGGATTTTGTCCCTCTGACCTTTTATCACCAACAGTGCTATAAGACAATTCTATCAATTCATTCATTCTTCCATTGCCACCCTGTTTGTGGATTTGGATATATGGCCTCGTGTACATGAGTGTGTCACTGATTATTCTTTGGTAGGTAAGGATTTGGGCATTTTGTCTATTTCGTTTACAGTTATTTTGCAGTGCCTTTTCAAACTATCATATTGTGACCTCTACTTGTTTGGTAGAAATGTTAATCTGATTGAGTATCAGTGCTGTGTTGCCTGCTCTGTTTGCGTAGCTCCTCCTCCTCTGTGACTACAGACAGTAGGGCCTGGAGAAGAGATTGGACACACACACACACACACACACACACACACACACACACACACACACACACACACACACACACACACACACACACACATATACACAGAGAATCAGTTATGCAGGGTGCGTTGTCTGAGACTTGATGCTACAGCCTCTAGGGCTGATGGGAGATCCACGAAGTTCAACAGAGCTTGCTTCCTGTGTCCTCCAGAAATTTCACTCTGGGTTGTAGTCACTAGAAGGTCAGGGCTGAATGGAATAAAACGGCAGATTCTGGTAGGAATGCAATGCTACTGTAGCTCAACACTCTTCACATCCTGTTCTTCCTCCTGTGCCAAAACTGGTCATCACACACACGCACGCACGCTCGCACAAACACACACGCACACACAAACACACACACACACTCACACACTTGTGCACACACAGACATACACACACATACACATGCACACACGTTGGAACAATACTATTCTAGTAAACAGTACATTTTAGGTTGAGGTGATGACTTTCAACTCAGAATGAGGTATTAAACAACAGACAATCACTTCGTTTGGAGAAAAGGATTACCTTTGTTTTGTTGAGTCATGTTTCTATTGTTGAGGGGGATTGTTGTGTGTGTAGATGTGCGCAAGGTGGGGGGCCTTGTGCGTATGTGTATGGTAGAAAGCTTGTGTGTGTGTGTGTGTGTGTGAGAAAAAGAGAGAATGGGTGTACCACTGTATGTGTGTGCAAGTGCATAGTGCATGTACATGGGCCATGTGTGTGCATGTGTGTCTGAAGGTTTGACTGTTTGAACATGAGTATGAGTTTCGCCTTCCCTTGAGATCATCCTTTAAATGGGGAGTTAGTGTGTGTGGCATGCTCTGTGTACGTGCATGAGTGTGTGTTTGTTTGTTTGTGTGTGTTATTAATCCATGACATGGGGAGAGACTAGGGAGTTAGTGTGTGTGTGTGTGTGTGTGTGTGTGTGTGTGTGTGTGTGTGTGTGTAGTACATGAACTATGTGAACTCTCTCTGCTGGCCTGTCTAAATAAAGCCACAGCATATTTGGTAATTGCTCACGAAGTCTCTTAGAAGGCGAAGGGAGGGAGTTTCACTCCCTGTGTGTTGGTCTGCTGGTGTGTTCAAGCTGTGTCCACACGTACTACTGTCGACTCCTAATAAATGTGACAGCGTGGGACTGTTGAGAGATTGTTCACTAAACTGGAGCATGCTGTTATCAGCAGCAAAAATGTTCCTGTCACGTCCTGACCAGTAAAGAGGTTATTTGTTATTGTAGTTTGGTCAGGACGTGGCAGGGGGTGTTTGTTTAATGTGTTTCGGGGTTTGTTGGGCAATGTTCTATGTTAGTCTATTTCTAGGTCTGTGTCTAGTTTATCTATTTCTATGCTTAGTTTATTGGTTTGACCTTCAATTGGAGGCAGCTGTTTCTCGTTGCCTCTAATTGAAGGTCCTATTTAGTAGGGGTGTTTTTTCATGGGTTTTTGTGGGTAGTTGTTCCATGTGTAGCTGTATGTCTCACAGGACTGTTTTCTCATCGTTGTTTTGTTTAAGTGTTTGTTTTGGTTTTTCATCTTAATAAAGAAGATGAGTATTCACATTCCCGCTGCGCCTTGGTCCCATCTTTACGACGAACGTGACAGTTCCCAAAAAACGTCAGTGAATTGGAGCTGGTGAACGGAATTGCACTTAAATGATGTTTGCACTTATAGTATAAGAAGTGTACTTATTAAGAATGTAGTGTCATGACTGCTTCTGGTACTTCTAAAGTGCAGACCAATGCTTAATCATTGTTTGAATCTGGGTCACACAATCTCCCTATGCCCCCAGAAAGAATTTGTAAACATATCTACATTATGAAGTCAATTTAAATCCATAAGACATACTCTTGCTCAGGAATGGCGCTGTGGATATCAGCCATTTTACGGGCTCCTGACCAATTCTGCTATTTAGTGGGGTTTTTTTGCGCTGATCGTAACTTATTTTGTACATAATGTTTCTGCCATCGTTTCTTATGACCGAAAAGAGCTTGTGGACATCAGAACAGCGATCACTAACCTCGATTTGGATGAAGATTTATACCTCAACGAGTCTGAGGCGCAGGACATACTGCTCACCCCGTACCAGGCCCTAATCCCTGAGACTCAAAAAAAAAAAGCCATTGTAAGAGAGGCCGACGTGCGGGAACCCTGACGAAACTACTTTGGCAAGTACATTAACCACCTCTACCCTCCGTTGAATTGGTGAACGTACAATCACTGAAGAAAAAACTGGACGAGCTCTGCTTGAGACTTATCAACGGGAGCTGAATAACTGTAATATCCTATGTTTCTCTGTGTTGTGGCTGAACAAGGACATGGAAAATATACTGTACATCTAGCTGTTTTTTTCTTTGTATAGGCTCTTTGTGTCACGTCCTGGCCAGTATAAGGGTAAATTGTTATTGTAGTTTGGTCAGGACGTGGCAGAGGGTATTCGTTTTATGTGGTTCGGGGTGGTGTGTTTGTTGAAGGGGCATTTGATTTAAGTATTCCGGGGTGTTTGGGCACTGTTTGATTTTTTGATTTTCATGTATTCTATGTTTAGTCTAGTGTGCCTGTTTCTATGTTTGGCTAATTGGGGTTGGGACTCTCAATTGAAGGCAGGTGTGTCTATTTGCCTTTGATTGAGAGTCCCATATATTAGGGTGTGTTTGTGTTTGTCATTTGTGGGAGATTGTTCCGTGTATAGCGTCAAGCCTTACAGGACTGTTTATTGTCGGTGTGTTTCTTTTTGTATACGTGTTTATTTTGGGTTTGCCTTCTTTCCTTTTAATAAAGAAGATGAGTTTACACATACCTGCGGCATTTTGGTCTCATCACTACGACTACTGTGACAGAATCTCCCACCAAACCAGGACCAAGCAGCAGAGGAAGGAGCAGAGGGAATTTGAGTTGGACTATGGTGAGAGATGGACTTGGGAGGAGATCTTGGGGGGAGAAGGCTCCTACACTTGGGAGGAGATCCAAGCAGGAAAGGATCGCCTTCCATGGGGACAGGTGGTAAAAGAGAGGGAGGAAAGGCGAAAGGCTGGTAAGGACCGAGAACGTTACCGAGGAACACGACTGGCGTTGAAGCACGAGAGGCACCCCCAATAATTTTTTTTGGGGGGGCACACGGGTAGTTTGGCTAGGCCAAGGAAGAGCCGGAAGCCAGCTACCCGTGGATATATGGAGGAGCGTATGAGGTGGAGGGTGCCATGTTTCGCTGAGGAGCGCACTATCTCACCCATACGCACGCACAGTCCGGTGCGCGTTATTCCAGCCCCTCGCAGGTGCCGTGCTAGAGTGGGCATCCAGCCTGGTAGGAGGATGCCTGCGCAGCGCATCTGGTCGCCGGTACGCCTCCTAGGACCAGGCTACCCAACTCCCGCTCTACGCACGGCTACCATCAGGCCCCTGCACAGCCCAGTCCGCCCTGTACGAGCACCCCGCTCATACAGGGCTACTAGTTCCATCCAGCCAGGACGGTTTGTGCAGGAGGTAAGATCAAGACCGCCTGTGCGCCTCCATAGCCCTGGGTTTCCAGTTCCTGTCTCTCGTGTGGACCCAGAAGTGCGTCAGCCCAGTCCGACTCGTCCTGTCCCCGCTCCCCGCACTAGCCTGGAGGTGCGTGTTCCCAGTCTGGTACGTCCAGTACCAGCACCACGCACCAGGCTTCAAGTGCGTCATCCCAGTCCGACGTCGCCAGAGCCGCCCGTCAGTGAAGAATCGCCAGAGCCGCCCGTCAGTGAAGAATCGCCAGAGCCGCCCGTCAGTGAAGAGTCGCCATAGCCTCCCGTCAGTAAAGAGTCGCCAGAGCCGCCCGTCAGTGAAGAGTCGCCAGAGCCGCCCGTCAGTAAAGAGTCGCCAGAGCCGCCCGTCAGTGAAGAGTCGCCAGAGCCGCCCGTCAGTGAAGAGTCGCCAGAGCCGCCCGTCAGTGATGAGTCGCCAGAGCCACCCGTCAGTCAGGAGTCGCCAGAGCCACCCACTAGTCAGGAGCTGCCAGAGTGGCCAGACTGCCCGGAGCTGCCAGAGTGGCCAGACTGCCCGGAGCTGCCAGAGTGGCCAGACTGCCCGGAGCTGCCAGAGTGGCCAGACTGCCCAGAGCTGCCAGACTGCCCGGAACTGCCAGAGTGGCCAGACTGCCCGGAGCTGCCAGAGTGGCCAGACTGCCCAGAGCTGCCAGACTACCCCAGCGGCCAGGATCAGCCAGAGTGGCCCATCTGCCCAGAGTCTGCAGATGACCAAAACTCAAGGGAGTCTAACAGCAACCTTGAACTAAGTAAGCCTGAAAATTCAGAACTTAAAGAGATTAACTGTTTAATGGCTGAGTTTGCATGGAGAGGAGAGGTGGAGGTCTGCCCATGATCCGGAGCAGGGGGAGTCTGCCTACGGTCCGAGGCTGATCGGGTCGGTCGGCACTCTGGAGGACAATAGGCCGGAGCCTGAACCACCACCTGCATAGGTGGGTTGGGGAGGGGGGGTGTAGCACAAGTGCCGTCGGTGACGGCAGCCACCCTCCCTTCCCTCCCTTTAGTTTAGGGGGATTTTTGTTGTTGTTTGGGGTTTTTGTTATTTTTGAGGTGCTTCCGGGGTTAGCACCTTTAGGGGGGGTACTGTCACGTCCTGGCCAGTATAAGGGTAAATTGTTATTGTAGTTTGGTCAGGACGTGGCAGAGGGTATTCGTTTTATGTGGTTCGGGGTGGTGTGTTTGTTGAAGGGGTATTTGATTTAAGTATTCCGGGGTGTTTGGGCACTATTTGATTTTTGATTTTCATGTATTCTATGTTTAGTCTAGTGTGCCTGTTTCTATGTTTGGCTAATTGGGGTTGGGACTCTCAACTGAAGGCAGGTGTGTCTATTTGCCTTTGATTGAGAGTCCCATATATTAGGGTGTGTTTGTGTTTGTCATTTGTGGGAGATTGTTCCGTGTATAGCGTCAAGCCTTACAGGACTGTTTATTGTCGGTGTGTTTCTTTTTTTGTATACGTGTTTATTTTGGGTTTGCCTTCTTTCCTTATAATAAAGAAGATGAGTATACACATACCTGCTGCGTTTTGGTCTCATCACTACGACTACTGTGACACTTTGTTAACAACAGCTGGTGTGCGATCTTCAATATTAAGGAAGTCTCAAGGTTCTGCTTGCCTGAGTAAGATAACCTCATAAGCTGTAGTCCATACTATTTACCAAGAGAGTTTTCATCTATATTTTTCCATAGTTGTCTATTTATCACCACAAACCGATGCTGGCACTAAGACCACACTCAACGAGCTGTATTGGGCCATAAGCAAACAAGAAAATGCTCATCCAGAAGCGGCTCTCATGCAAAGCTCTCCTTTGCCTTCCATTCGGCAAATCTGACCATAACTCTATCCTCGTCAGGGCTTGACTTTTACTTAGTGAACCACTTGTGTGCAGATTTTTTACTTATTCAAAAGCTCAAGTCACTTGTTCAATAATAAAAAATGGTTTGTAACACAATTTGTGCAACATTGTATGATGCAAGGAACCACTTTACTAAATGAAACGCATTACTATCTTTTTTAACATAGGTAATCAAAAAGAATGTAGGCTACACTCTAACCTATTGGCTTCTTCGCATATTCAAGCCTGCCTCAAAATACAACATTGCCCCTTTAAGGCTCGCCTGGAGGAGGGTTGGCCACCCTTGGTAGCCTATAAAATATTGCAACGTTACAATTACAACTAAATACTTTGTATGTCTTTATAAAATAATTCCCTCCAGGGCTCAAACTTTAAGGGCGTCCCCAGGACGATAAAAATATGTATATGTTTCAAAACAGACTCTGGGACAGTTCAGTGACAACAGATCCAAAATTCATACAACCACTGCACATTCAAAAATGTAAAAAAGCAATGCAACAGCTCCGTTTAGCTTAAAATGTTGATAAAGTTTTATTTCTTCATATTATAAGCTCAACCATGTACACATGGCTGTAGGCTACATGTAAATGTTCCAAAAGGCAATTAGAGGGAAAACACTGTTTTCAAAAGCTTACCCCACGAGCAAGCTGTTTCATGTGACAGATGAAAATATCTGTTCGAAATTAAGAAATAGGGTTGGTCTAAAGATGCATCAACTAGCATGGGTTATTAACGTGACTAGGATTATGCCTTTGGCTGCTAAACAATAAAATAATGTTGATTTGAAAACCATTAGAACATGAGAACATTAAGATTCTGTGTATCTTGGGACAGCATAAAAGTGGGAAATGAACATGCACAACGTAATGTTAAAGTGTGTCAAATACACTATATATACAAAAGAATGAGGACACACCTTCAACAAAAAAATCATGGTTCAGTTTAGGCCAATTAGTACAACATCTAGTGGAAAGCCTTCCCAGAAGAGTGGAGGCTGTTTTAGCAAAGGGGAGGACCAACTCCATATTATTACCCATGATTTTGGAATGAGATGTTCGAGCAGGCTTTTGGTCATGTAGTGTATATAAGTTGAAAACGCTGTTAAAAGCACTATGCGTGTGAATATCCCCAATCTTGCCAACATACAAAAAGAACTGTGAATGATTCAGTTGTTCACCAATCAGGGCCTTGATGGGCTTGGTAACAAGGCGTAATCAAACAAAACTATTTTGGAAAATGTGTCTTTGGGACCATCAGGCGACATCCTGACAAGTTATACACATTTTTTTTTTTTTACAACATTCCCATGAAATGTGTCTAGAACATTAACATATTGCATTCTAAGAACGTGTTCTGTGTATATTTGGTGGGACTTTAATGGAATATTCTCCTAAACCTCAGAAAACTGGACACAGGAATGCTCATGTAACATTCTCATGAAACCTGTCTAGAACATTAAAGGTTTTTTGGCAATGACGCCCTTTATCTACAGTTGAAATCAGAAGTTTACATACACCTTAGTGTCACGTCCTGACCAGTAAAGGGGTTATTTGTTATTGTAGTTTGGTCAGGACGTGGCAGGGGGTGTTTGTTTAGAGTGTTTCGAGGTTTGTTGGGCTATGTTCTTATGTAAGAGGGGTGTTTGTTTTATGTGTTTCGGGGTTTGTGGTTAATGTTCTATGTTAGTATATTTCTATGTTCGTTCTAGTCTTTCTATTTCTATGTTTAGCTAATGGGGTTGACCTTCAATTGCAAGCAGCTGCTCCTCGTTGCTTCTAATTGAAGGTCCTATTTAAGAGGGGTGTGTTTTCTATGGGATTTTGTGGGTAGTTGTTCCTTGTATAGCTATATGCCTTACAGGACTGTTTATTGTCGTTATTTTTGTATACGTGTGTTTTGTTTTGTTTTTCCTTCTTTCTGCCGAATAAAAGACGATGAGTATACACATTCCCGCTGCATTTTGGTCAAATCCTTACGACAACCGTGACACTTAGCCAAATACATTTAAACTCAGTTTTTCCCAATTCCTGACATTTAATCCTAGTACAAAAATCCCTGTTTTAGGTCGGTTAGGATCAGCACTTTATTTTAAGAATAATAGTAGAGAGAATTATTTATTTCAGCTTTTATTTCTTTCATCACATTCCCAGTAGGTCAAAAGTTTACATACCCTCAATTAGTATTTGGTAGCATTGCCTTTAAATTGTTTAACTTGGGTCAAACATTTCGGGTAGTCTTCCACAAGATTCCCACAATAAGTTTGTGAATTTTGGCCCATTCCTTCTGACAGTGCTGGTGTAACTGAGTTAGGTTGTAGGCCTCCTTGCTCGTACACGATTTTTCAGTTCTGCCCATACATTTTCTATGGGATTGAAGTCAGGGCTTTGTGATGGCCACTCCAATACCTTGACGTTGTTGTCCTTAAGCCATTTTGCAAGTATGCTTGGGGCCATTGTCCATTTGGAAGACTGATTTGCGACCAAGCTTTATCTTCCTGACTGTTGTCTTGAGATGTTGCTTCAATAGATCCACATAATTTTCCGTCCTCATGATGCCATCTATTTTGTGAAGTGCACCAATCCCTCCTGCAGCAAAGCACGCCCACAACATGATGCTGCCACCCCCGTGCTACACGGTTGGGATGGTGTTTTTCGGCTTGCAAGCCTCCCCCTTTTCCCTCCAGACATAACGATGGTCATTATAACCGAACAGTTATATTTTTGTTTCATCAGACCAGAGGACATTTCTCCAAAAAGTACGATCTTTGTCTCCATGTGCAGTTGCAAACCATAGCCTGGCTTTTTTATGGTGGGTTTGGAGCAGTGGCTTCTTCCTTGCTGAGCGGCCTTTCGGGTTATGTCGAAATAGGACTCATTTTACTGTGAATATACTGTTTCCTACAGCATCTTCACAAGGTCCTTTGCTGTTGTTCTGGGATTGATTTGCACTTTTCGCACCAAAGTACGTTCATCTCTAGGAGACCGAATGCGTCTCCTTCCTGAGCGGTATTGCCGCTGTGTGGTCCCATGGTGTTTATACTTGCTACTTCAACTGAACTTCTCCAGAGTCAGATGAACTCGTGGATACTATTTTTATGTATCTGTGTCCAGTATGAAGAAAGTTAGAGGTAGTTTCTCGAGCCAATGCTAACTAGCATTGCAACCATGTTCTGTGAATATTTGGTGGAATGTTGATGAAATATTCTCATAACCCTCAGAAAACTGAACACATGAATGTTTTTGCAACATCCCATAAAACATGTCTAGAATGTGAATGTTGTATCACGGCTCAGAATAAGACCCAGATGCAGACAGTTTGAAGTAATAAAAGTTTATTACAAAAAACAGGGGGCAGGCAAATGACAGGGCAAGGGCTGGCAGAGATCAGTAGTCCATAGCAGAGTCCGAAAGGTACAGGACCAAATGGAATGACCAGGTATTCGTAGTGACCGCTGGCCATGTTGAAGGCAGTCTTCCACTTGTCCCCTTTCCGTATCCGCACCAGGTGGTAGGCGTTCCACAGGTCCAACTAGTAGAAAATGGGGGCCCCCTGAAGCAATTCGAAGGCCGAGGCAATGAGTGGTAGCGAGTCTTAATCGTGATGTCATTGAGGCCCCAGTAGTTGATGCACGGGCGCAGGGTTTTGTCCTTCTTCTCCACAAAGAAGAACCCTGCACCGGTGGGGGAGGCAGAAGGATGGATACATCCTGCAGCTAAGGAGTCCTCGATGTAGGTCTCCATAGCCTTGGTCTCTGGACCCGACAGAGAGTACAGTTGTCGCCGGGGTGGTGTGGTGCCTGGGAGAAGGTTGATCCCGCAGTCATAGGGTCGGTGCAGAGGAAGCGAAGTGGCCCGGGCCTTACTGAAAACCTCTCAGAGGACCTAGTACCCTGCAGGAATGGTGGAGAGGTCTGGGGCAACTTCCAAGCCCACAGGATGACGTCCCGGGACGGGCTACGCTGACTTCAGGCAATGGACATGGCAGAACTGGCTCAAGTCCATGACGGCACCAGCAGTCCAGTCAATGAGGGGATTGTGTCGCTGGAGCCAAGAAAATCCCAATACAACAGGAACCTGAGGAGACTTAATTAGCATGAATTGGATAGCATCGCTGTGGTTCCCTTACACCCGTAGGTTGATGGGAGTGGTATTGTGGGTGACCCGGCCTATAGAGCACCCGTCCAGCACTCTAACGTCCATGGGAATGGAGAGGGGCTGAGTGGGGATGCCCAGCTCGGACGCCAGGGTAGTGTACATAAAACTCTCATCGGCCCCAGAGTCGATGAGTCGATGAGTACCCGCACAGCAGGAGGGGAGAAGAAAGGTTATCTGTATGGCCCATCAGAGTACTCACCCTTACCTGTGAGCCTGGTCTTTTAGTGGGCAGGAGGACACAAAATGACCAGTAATCCCACAATACAGACAACTCTTCGTGTGAAGCCTGTGTAAACGTTTGAGTGGAGACAGCCTAGCTCTGCCTAGTTGCATCGGCTCTGGAAGAGGTGAATCAACAGACTTCGGAGACTCTCGGGGAAGCTCGGGTTCTCTCGGCAAAGGAGACATGGGTGACTTCCGAGATGCCTCGGAGGCGAGGTGGAATCCTTGGGCAGGCGAGTGGAATCGGACCTCCTCTCCTTCCTATGCTCCCATAGTCGCCCATCGATCCGGATGGTCAAGGCGACGAGCGAGTCGAGATCCGTTTGGTAGTTCCTGGGCTGCTAGCTCGTCCTTAACTTCCTCCGATAATCCATGCAGGAACGTGTCGAACAGCAATTCCGGGTTCCAGGCACTCTCAGCTGCCAACACTGCCAACGAAGCTGGAGTAACTTCCAGGCAGCTTCTTTCCCAGACAATGGAGAATCGAAAACCCACTTCACCTCTGCCACGAACTCCTCCAGACTGAAGCATGTGGCCGACTGTTGTTCCCACACTGCCGTAGCTTGGACATCAGCGTGATGAGGTACGCTATCTTTGAGCGGTTCGAGGGGAAGGAGGAGGGCTGCAGCTCGAAGATGAGAACACTGAGCGAGAATCGCCCAACATGTTCCCGACTCTCCAGCGAAGCGTTCCGGGGGAAGTAAGTGGGGTTCTTGGGAAACCTGGGTGGCCGGGGGGCTAACAACTGGGTTGCTGAGGGGCTGGGAGGTTACCGTCGTGGTAGGCTGCCTGACAGACAACCCACAGGAATTGTTCCAGCATTGTGTTCAACCGGTCACGGCGTTCGGCCAAGGTCTGGAACCCCTGCATAAGACCACGAAGAAACTCCTCGTGGACCCAGATGCAGACAGTTCGAAGTAACAAAAGTGTATTACAAAAACAGGGGGCAGCAAACAACAGGTCAAGGGCAGGCAGAGGTCAGTAATGAATAGCAGAGTCCGAAAGGTACAGAACGGCAGGCAAGCTCAGGGTCAGGGCAGGAAGAGGTCAGTAATCTGGGTCAGTGTCACAAGGTACAGAATGGTAGGCAGGATCAGGGCAGGCAGAATGGTCAAAACCGGGAAAACCTGAAAACAGGGACTAGAGACAAACAGGAGTAGGGGAAAACCGCTGGTAGGCTTGGCGAGACAAGACGAACTGGCAACAGACAAATGAAGAACACAGGTATAAATACACTGGGGATAATGGGGAAGATGGGCAACACCTGCAGGTGGGTGGAGACAAGCACAAAGACAGGTGAAACTGATCAGGGTGTGACGTATATTCTGAGAACATTATAACCACATTCTAAATAAATTATTCTTGACAGTAAGGGAATATTCTCCTAACTTTAACACCAAAACATGCTAAATGTGTTCTAAGAAGGTTTTTACTAATATAGATAGAATGTTCCCCTAACTAACGGAAAACTGGAAACTCAATCAGGGATGTAGTGAAGGGTAAGCGCTTACGCACCTTTTATTAGTGAAATAGTGTTTACTCACCTTTTTATTTAGTTAATTATTGTTTACCCACATATTATTGCGTTCCCAGCATTGATCAATGGTCAGAATGCTAATATTATTCATCTGAGTTCTATTTGCGCCTACTTCTCTGTGAACTAGCGGACTCATGATTCAGCTATGCTCAATCTTTTTTCCCTGCTCCCCCATATTTGCCTTACTAACAGCACATTCATTCACCACTCTGTCCAACAGGCCACAGGCCAAGACGTGAAACTAACTACCTTAGCCCAGACCAAAGCTGGCAAGTGGCAGAGAGATGTGCACCGCTGACATTGGCCTTGCAAGATGCCAGACATAAGGCAATTGTTTTAATGTCCCTCAACTCCTGTCGTGTCAACAGACATCCCCCCCCCCCCCAAAGAAAATAACTGTGGGGTCCCCTGAAATGTAAATAAGGACATTAATAACTTGTTTCTCTTCAAATGGGTATAGAATACAACATTTTAGAGAATACAACACTAAGAGACTTTTACACTGTTCGAATGCACTTTCATATCAGTATGTTTTGGGACAGCATGTGGGAACTAAAATTGAGTGAAATATAAAGACAATTTAAATATTATTCTCATGTATTTAAAAATCTTATTTTTAAAACTGCTTTACAGAGAGTAGTGAGACTGACGGTGGTGAAGCAAACAGTGGTGAGGCTGAGGCATGCTGCAATGCAGGAGGGGGCAGAGGACACACAGAGATAGGAAGCAAGGAGATAGAGAGGTTACAGTGGTTCTCAAATGTGTGGTCCCCTGAAATGTAAAGGCAGTCCCCTGACAGAATCTGTAATCTTATCAAACAAAATAACTTGTAACTTTTCAAATGGGTATAGAATACAACATTTTAGAGTAAACTAATAGGCTTTTACACAGTTGCACTTTAGAAGTTTACAAAACAGAAAACTGTATTGCAGTGCAGTTCAAATGCGATACTAAGAAAATGAATGTGATTAAAAATATTAATTTCAGTATAAACATCTCCACAGCCTATTTTTCTGGACTTTTCTAGTGTCCAGTCCAAATTAACTATTTTGGGAGGGATGCCCTGATGTGCATTTTGTGTAATTTTTAACTACAGAAAATGACATTAGGCCTTCCTTATTGACCGGCATGAAAATGCAATCAAACAATACAGTTCTAAAAATGTCATATGTTTTGGTTTATCTCTGTGGTTGTTCTTCTTATCTCAATTGACCACTGGAGTTTATAGTTTACCCATCTTTTATACCACTACATCACCGCACTCAATCATTAGGGGGAACATTACGGGGAACATTACAAAAACGTTCTCTCTCCCTAGAATTGTTAGCTGGGTATACCACTTAGAATGCAGCGATGTATTGGACATGCTAGAATGGATATTGGAATGTAGCCCTTCTTTTAAACAGATTGAATGGCTCAATCACAGACACAAGAGGAATAGATTAGTGTTTGTTTTGTGAATGCATTCATTTGGTTGTACATTATGTCAGAAATAGATTTCTTTGATGCTGTCTTTAACTGACTACTTCATTTGAGTAGACCCCAACATATTTTCTAGTAGTGCTTTCTGGGAAACATACAAAACAATTTAGCTAAATGACAGTAAACATGTCATAGGAATTGGGTAAAAAAAACAAAAAACAAGCTTTCGGAAAAATCCATCAATTACATAACGCAGGATAATCAAATAATAATAGAAGGCACTTGGCAGACGCTGAAGAAAACTCTACGTGTCAAAACGTTGGTTATGTCTACCCAACTTTCTTTCTTTTTGTACAGTTTTCTCTCCATTAGTCAGCACCTATCCAATCATTTTGGGGTGTGTCAGCTCATGCTTCTTGCATACACTGGTATACTGTACAGTGTGTGTGGCATGTGTGTATGCCTGAATTGAACACATGATCTTGGCGTTGCTCTTACTATCTCAGCCATACAGGACCAGATATGATAGTAACTATATCAACCAAGATTTCATTTTATAAATGTCATACTCCTAATTCAATAGAGGTTCCAAGAATGTTTTGTTTTGTACAAACATACTTCCAGCTGAAATACAAACATGCCCTCTGTTGTGATGAGTCCATATTTATAAATAAATGGCTGACCTGATAAAAAATAATCTGATTCCACAGCGAGTCAGAGTCCACATACACACACATACACACTCCCTGTACTCTGGGAACTCCCTAAATGGTTTAACGTCGTATAGGAGAAAACATCTATTACTGACCACAGGGCTCTTTTGCATATTCACAGCCACCGAATACAGCTCCATCACCAACCAAATCTTTTATTTCAAGTTGTACCAATCAAGTGCATTTTTAAGAGCTTCTTCTGTGCCTTTGTATACTTTTTAGCCAGTAGTTTTGAAAGTAGTGCTCACAAGCCAAAAGTGGTCCATGAAAATTGTGTACGACGCCACATCATGTGAAGAAATCATACACCCAAGACATGCTAACCTCTCACCATTACAATAACAGGGGGGTTAGCATTTTGGGGGGTTATGATATTTGTGCATCTGTAACTTTCTCACTCATCATTATTCACGATTAATTCAGGATTATCCATAATCATGGTAGAATCCTCATTATTGTAGAAGTGTTTAGAAACATATTCTATTCTTATTTACAATAAAAGTGACTCCAAAATGACACAATCAATTATTTACCATTCATTTCTATTTGGGCACAAAATGATCTGAAACACAGCCAAAACAAACGGCAAATGCATCCAACAAATTCAGTCACAAGCTTGATGTAGTCATTGCGTGCTATGAATTTGGGACCAAATATGTAACTTATTAGTACATTAATACACATATAAGTGAATTTGTCCCTTTTGGTCCCCTAAAATGGGGGGAATATGTACAAAAAGTGTTGGAGTTTCTAAGCAGTTCACCCGATATGGATGAAAATACCTTCAAATGAAAGCTAAAGTCTGCACTTTAACCTCATAGTCATTGTTTGATTTGCTTCCCTGTCCCAATAATTACGGAGGGCACTGTATAGGTAGGGGTAAAGTGACTAGGCAAAAGGATCGATAATAGACAGTATCAGCAGTGTATGTGATGATTGTGGATATGTTTAAGTGTGTGTGTGGCGAATGTGTGTCTGTGTGTATGTGTTATGTGTGAGTGAGAGTGTGTGTATGTGTTGAAGTGTCAGTGTAAGTATGTGTGAGTGTGTGGGTAGAGTCCAGTGTATGTGCATAGAGTCAAAAAGAGTTAGTGCAAAAGTGTCAATGCAGATTGTCTATTTAGCAGTCTTATGGATTGTGAGTAGAAGCTGTTCAGGAGACTTTTGGTCCCAGACTTAACGCTCCGGTACCATTTGCCGTGTGGGAGCAGAGAGAACAGGCCCAATCTTTGACAATTTTCAGGGCTTTCCTCTGACAATGCCTGGTATAGAGGTCCTGGATGGCAGGGAGTTCGACCCCAGTGATGTACAGGGCCGTACGCACTAACCTCTGTGTCTTGTGTTAGCTGTCAATCACATGGCGTGGGGCGGAAGCTCATTGGTTGAACTCTAATTACTAGGAGCTGGCCCATGTGGGACAAAATGTAGGAAAAATGGCACAGCACAGCTTCCAGAAAAAGAAAACAGGGATTTTGTGGCAAATTCAGGTAAGACAGTAATTCTGGTCATAGATTATGCATGTTTGAACTACACATTGACACATCCAACACAAAGTGTGCAAAGTTCCGGAGCATGTCTTTAAGGTCTCTACCTTAAACAGGGAACAGCCTCTCAGGATGTTTTCCAAATCCAAATGAAAACTGGAAGAAAATTGGTAATGGAACTTCTCAGAGCTAGCACACCCTCCAAATATATACAGTACCAGTCAAAAGTTTGGACACACCTACTCATTAAAGGGTTTTTCTTTATTTTTACTACTTTCTACATTGTAGAATAATAGTGAAGACATATGTAATCATGTAGTAACCAAAAAAATGTTGCTGAGCACTTGTTGGCTGCTTTCCCTCACTCTGCGGTAGAACTCATCCCAAACCATCTCAATTGGCTTGAGGTCGGGTCATTGTGGAGGCCAGGTCGTCTGATGCAGCACTCCATCACTCTCCTTCTTGGTCAAACAGCCCTTACACAGCCTGGAGGTGTGTTGGGTCATTGTCCTGTGGAAAAACAAATGATAGTCCTACTAAGCGCAAATCAGATGGGATGGCGTATCGCTGCAGAATGCTGTGGTAGTCACGCTGGTTAAGTGTGCCTTGAATTCTAAATAAATCACAGACAGTGTCACCAGCAAAGCACCCCCATGCTTCACTGTGGGACCACACATACAGAGATGTTTTATTTTACCTTTATTTAACTAGGCAAGTCAGTTCTTATTTACAATGACGGCCTACCGCGGCCAAACCGTAATCCAGACAACGCTGGGCCAATTATACACCACACTATGGGACTCTCAATCACAGCTGGTTGTGATACAGCCTGGAATCACACCAGGGTCTGTAGTGACACCTCTAGCACTGAGATGCAATGCCTTAGACCGCTGCGCCACTCAGGAGCCCACTTGGGAGATCATCCGTTCACCTACTCTGCGTCTCACAAAGACAAGGCGGTTGGAACCAAGAATCTCAAATTTGTACTCATCAGACCAAAGAACAGATTTCCACCGGTCTAATGTCCATTGCTCGTGTTTCTTGGCCCAAACAAGTCCCTTTTTCTTATTGGTGTCCTTTAGTAGTGGTTTCTTTGCAGCAATTCGACCATGAAGGCCTGATTCACACAGTCTCCTCTGAACAGTTGATTTTGAGATGTGTCTGTTACTTGAACTCGGTGAACCATTTATTTGGGCTGCAATCTGAGGTGCAGTTAACTCTAATGAACTTATCCTCTGCAGCAGAGGTAACTCTGGGTCTTCCTTTCCTGTAGCGGTCCTCATGAGAGCCAGTTTCATCATAGTGCTTGATGGTTTTTGCGACTGCACTTGAAGAAATTATTGACATTTTCCGAATTGACTGACCTTCATGTCTTAAAGTAATGATGGACTGTTGTTTGCTTATTTGAGCTGTTCTTGCCATAATATGAACTTGGTCTTTTACCAAATAGAGCTATCTTCTGGATACCACCCCTACCTTGTCTGAACACAACTGATTGGCTCAAATGCAGTAAGAAGGAAAGAAATTCCACAAATAAACTTTTAACAAGGCACACCTGTTAATTTAAAAGCTTTCCAGGTGACTACCTCATGAAGCTGGTTGAGAGAATACCAAGAGTGTGCAAAGCTGTCATCAAGGCAAAGGGTGGCTACTTTGAAGAATCTCCAATATAAAATATTTTTTTATTTGTTTAACACTTTTTGGTTACAACATGATTCCATATGTGTTATTTCATAGTTTTGATGTCTTTACTATTATTCTACAATGTAGAAAATTGTACAAAAATAAATAATAAATAACCCTGGAATGAGTAGGTGTGTCCAGACTTTTGACTGGTACTGCATATACTGTGTATATTTGAAAGCCTTGTCTCATTCTAATGGAATTCATGCTGTAGGCTAACCCGTTTCCAATAGACTATCGTAAAGTCAAAAATCAATGAAAGATGGTAGCTGTGTTGGTAGCTACCCCACTTAACCTTTTCGTTGTGGAAATTATCCCATTATTTTGAGTAAATCAAGGAGAAAAATAACAAACTTTTTGTCAAATGCAAACTCTGCAAAGGCAGCACTGATCTCTTCATCCAGAAACACCACATCAAACCTGAAAAAGCATTTGGCTATTGTGCACAAATGCACTAAGCTGGTAGCCAAAGTTCCAGAAATGCGTGAAAGAGGAGAAATCTATACACATTATGATAATTAACAAAGATGCATAAATAATATTTCCAAGTGTTCAAATGAAATTTCCATTTAAAAAAATGAAATGTCTGATAAATGCAATAATGACATTAACATTGTTTAAAATGTGAGAGTAGGGTGACTCCCTTAGCAAGTTTCAAACCCATGCCACCAACACCAATGATGAACGCCCTTACCACTGTCCCAATAAGAGATATCTCTAGGGCATGTGCTTATGACCCAGTATTCGGTCCTGTCCAGTAGAAACCCTAAACCCTTCTCCCTAGGTATTTGTGTAGATCTGAAACAACTTGATAAGTGTAAGCAATAGGGTGAATGCACTTTGAAGTAAATCTCAGATGTGTTAAATTTACACCCAAGGAAATATTTTATTGATCATAATGATTCAGGAGTATCATGAAAACAGGTTAACATGCCCCACCAACATTAGACAACTATACTGACTATACCTTCAATGGCTGAAATAAGTTTAAAAAATCAACGATGCGAGAATATTGTAATTTTCCTAAATCCTTCTTTGTGGAACCTGGCCACACGACTGGACAGTAGTCAATGTGCAACACAATTAGGGACTGTACGACCTGCCTTGTTGTTAGCATTGTTAATAAGGCAGAGTAACACTTTATTATGGACAGACCTCTCCCTATCTTAGCTACTGTTGCATCAATACGTTTTGACCATGACAGTTTACAATCCATGGTACTCCAAGAAGTTTAGTCTCCTCAACTTGCTCAATTTCCACATTATTCATTACAAGACTTAGTTGAGGTTTAGGGTTTAGTGAATGATGTGTCACAAATATAATGCTTCTTTCTTGCAACCCATTCTGAAACTGACTGCAGCTCTTTGTTAAGTGTTGCACTGGTTTCATTTACTGTGGAAACGGATGTGTATAGAGTTGAGATATCAGCATACATAGACACACAGGCTTTACTCAGAGCCAGTGGCAGGTCATTAGTAAGGTGTGGAGTTATTTTCTGCTCATGCATTCTCATTTCGACGCCAAACCCATCACTTGTGTGCGTGGCCAAGGAGCTCTATTTTCATGTCATCTGACCAAAGCACCAGTTACAATCCAAGTGCCAATGCTGTTTAGAAAACTCCAGGCATTTTCATCTGCTGAATGAAATGAAAATAGAGCTCTTTGCCACGCACACCAGGGATGGGTTTGGCGTCGAAATGAGAATGCATGCTGTTGACCCTTGTTAAGGTCAACAGCATAATGAACTTTCCCTAGTACCAGGATATTTTAGCCAAAAACCTGGTTGCCTCTGCCAGGAGGCTAAACTTGGCCACAAGTGGATCTTCTAGCAAGACAATAACCTCAAGCACACGGAATCAACATTTTGCAATGGCCATCTCAGCCTCTGCACTTAAAAACCATTGAACCTGTGGTTTGAATTGAAGACGGCAGTCCATAAGTTCAGATGAAGGATATCAAGGATCTGTAAGAATGCTGTATGGAGGAATGGTCTAAGATCCCATCCAATGTGTTCTCCAATTCATAAAGTCTTTATTGAGTCTTTATTGATGAGTCTTTATTGAAGACTCATCTCTTCAGTAGGTCCTATGATTGAGTGTAGTCTGGCCCAGGAGTGTGAAGGTGAAGGGAAAGGCACTGGAGCAACGAACCGCCCTGGCTGTCTCTGCCTGGCCGGTTCCCCTCTCTCCACTGGGATTCTCTGCCTCTAACCCTATTACAGAGGCTGAGTCAATGGCTTACTGGTGCTCTTCCATGCCGTCCCCAGGAGGGCTGCATCACTTGAGTGGGTTGAGTAACTGACGTGATCTTCCTGTCCTGGTTGCCCCCCCCTCCCCCTAGGGTTGTGCCGTGGCGGAGATCTTTGTGGGCTATACTCGGCCTTGTCTCAGGATGGTGGTTGAAGATATCCTTCTAGTGGTGTGGGCTGTGCTTTGGCAAAGGGAGGGGGGGGTCATATCCTGCCTGTTTGGCCCTGTCCGGTGGTATAGTCGGACGTGGCCACAGTGTCTCCCGACCCCTCCTGTCTCAGCCTCCAGTATTTATGCTGCATTAGTTTATATGTCGGGGGCTAGGGTCAGTCTGTTATATCTGCAGTATTTCTCCTGTCTTATCCGGTGTCCTGTGTGAATTGAAGTATGCTCGCTCTAATTCTCTCTCTCTTTCTCTCTTTTTCTCTCTCTTTCTCTTTTTCTCTCTTTTTCTCTCTCTTTCTCTTACTCTCTTTCTTTATTTCTCTCTTTCTTTCTCTCTCTCGGAGGACCTGAGCCCTAGGACCATGCCTCAGGACTACCTGGCCTGATGACTCCTTGCTGTCCCCAGTCCACCTGGCCGTACTGCTGCTCCAGTTTCAACTGTTTTGCCTGTGGCTATGGAACCCTGACCTGTTTACCGGACGTGCTACCTGTCACAGACCTGCTGTTTTCAACTCTCTAGAGACAGCAGGAGCGGTAGAGATACTCTGAATGATCGGCTATGAAAAGTCAACTGACATTTACTCCTGAGGTGCTGACCTGTTGCACCCTCGACACCCACTGTGATTATTATTATTTGACCCTGCTGGTCATCTCTGAACATTTGAACATCTTGGCCATGTTCTGTTATAATCTCCACCCGGCACAGCCAGAAGAGGACTGGCCAACTCTAATAGCCTGGTTCCTCTCTAGGTTTCTTCCTAGGTTCTGGCCTTTCTAGGGAGTTTTTCCTAGCCACTGTGCTTCTACACCTGCATTGCTTGCTGTTTGGGGTTTTAGGCTGGGTTTCTGTACAGCACTTTGTGACATCAGCTGATGTAAGAAGGGCTTTATAAATACATTTCATTGATTGATTGATTGATTGAAAATGGCCCAGTGCCGTTATTCTCCCAAAGTGAATTATTGAAAGGTTTTGAAAACATATCAATTTTGACCTTTACCTATTTGAGAAAAAAATATGTTCTTGTTAAACAAAATCTCTTTCTTTGAGCAATTATATTAGTATAAAATAATATAGTTTTCCAATTATTTTGAGCATACAATATAACTCAGGATTTGAATTGTTTATTTTATGGAGTAATTTTTACTCATCTTTATCAAGGGCTGTCAATAATTTAGGACCCCACTGTACATCCATATTCCAGTGTCCTCTTCATCTGATAAGTGCTGCTTTGTATTCCAGCAGAGATGGGACACTGGAGAGGTTGTGCTTCCTATGAATATACAGTATAACACTGTGAAATGCACCTCGTTCTGAGAGCCTCTTGGCTAAAGCAAGTCATCTGCCCTCCTGCTCCTCTCTGTCCTGCTTTATAACCAACTAGATCTCACAATTTTATCAATTTGACTTCAGATTCTGACGTTAATCCACGTTTTTCAATATGTCAAATTTCTAAGTTGCTCCGGAAACATCAAATATCAAAGCATTTTTGACACCCTTGGACTAGGTTGACTCCTCCTGCTCATCATCGTTTAGTTTCTCCAAAAGTCACATTTCGAAGTTAAGGGTTAAGGTTTGGAATAGGGTAAAAAATGTAAATAAATAAATGAGTGTCTTCCAAGTCATGAGATTATGTCCATCCACCACCCCAATTCACAATGCGCTAGCAAAACCCTAGCCTACTTGATGGTAATAGCGCTCACTGTTGCCCCTAGTGGATGGTTTTGAAGGCCTTTCTCAATGTCCTCAGGACCTGGACAGACATCCAATTTCGAAGTCAGTCTTTAGCGATCTGCCAGTAATAACAGCACAGAGGAAATGAAGATGGAAATGAAGTTGTTAGATATATACTACCGTTCAAAAGTTTGGGGTCACTTAGAAATACCCTTGTTTTCCATGAAAACATACATGTAATTCATTGCAAAATGAATAGGAAATATAGTGCTGACCACTCCATTATAGACAGAATACCAGCTGACTGCTTCTTCCCTCAATAGTTATTGCATAGTTTGAGCTGTGACTTGGATCATTGTCCTGTTGTAGGAGGAAATTGGCTCCAATTAAGCGCCGTCCACAGGGTATGCCATGGCGTTGCAAAATGGAGTGATAGCCTTTCTTCTTCAAGATCACTTTCACCCTGTACAAATCTCCCACTTTACCATCACATAAAGAACCCCCAGACCATCACATTGCCTTCACCATGCTTGACAGATGGCGTCAAGCACTCCTCCAGCATCTTTTAATTTTTTCTGCATCTCACAAATGATCTTCTTTGTGATCCGAATACCTCAAACTTAGATTTTTCTGTCCATAACACTTTTTTCCAATATTCCGCTGTACAGTGTCTGTGCTATTTTGCCCATCTTAATCTTTTCTTTCTATTGGCCAGTCTGAGACATGGCTTTCTCTTTCTAACTCTGCCTAGAAGGTCAGCATCCTGGAGTCGCCTCTTCACTGTTGACGTTGAGACTGGTGTTTTGCAGGTATTATTTAATGAAGCTGCCACTTGAGGACTTGTGAGGCATCTGTTTCTCAAACTAGACACTCTAATGTACTTGTCCTCTTGCTCAGTTGTGCAACAGGGCTTCCCACTCCGCCAGTTTGCGCTGTTCTGTGAAGGGAGTAGTACACAACGTTGTACAAGATCTTCAGTTTCTTGGCAATTTCTCGCATGAAATAGCCTTAATTTCTCAGAACAAGAATAGACTGACGAGTTCCAGAAGAAAGTTCTTTGTTTCTGGCCATTTTGAGCCTGTAATTGAACCCACAAATGCTGATGCTCCAGATACTCAACTAGTCTAAAGAAGGCCAGTTTTATTGCTTCTTTAATGAATTTTCTAATGATCAATTAGCCTTTTAAAATTATAAACTTGGATTAGCTAACACAATGTGCCATTGGATCACAGGAGTGATGGTTGCTGATAATGGGTCTCTGTACGCCAATGTAAATATTCCATTAGAAATCAGCCATTTTCCAGCTACAATAGTCATTTTCAACATTAACAATGTCTACACTGTATTTCTGATCAATTTGATGTTATTTTATTGGACAAAAAATGTGCTTTTCTTTCAAAAACAAGGACATTTTTAAGTGACCCCAGCACATTCCCCTCCAAGTGAATGCTCCAGAAAATGACTTTACAATGTGCTGAGATAAGTGTCATTTAGAGAGGGAGAAATTGACATTGATTGTGTGTGTGTGTGTGTGTGTGTGTGTGTGTGTGTGTGTGTGTGTGTGTGTGTGTGTGTGTGTGTGTGTGTGTGTGTGTGTGTGTGTGTGTGTGTGTGTGTTTGTGTTTGTGTGTGTGACACTCAAAGCAGATTGTTAAACAGTGTGCTGTGCATTTATTCCATGTGGACGATATAGTAACTGGCAGTGCTTATGCTGCTTTCAGTATGCCTTATACTCAGTTAAAATGAACCACTTTAAAATGACGTCTTCATTCCCGCTCACATGTGTTGGGGTACACAAGGTTAGAATTGTCCCATAATAAGAAACAAATGATCCCATATTATAAATCCAATGTTAACAGTATACTGTGGGCTTTTGGCATCTCCAAAACTTTAAAAGTACAGTAAGATTGATCCAGTTAAGTCTGCTATATTTAGGGCCAGCCCCAAGAGTCAGTGTGTAATAATCTAACCCCCGTGTGGTGATGGGCTAAGCCTATTTACTCATGTTGCCTTTAACGTCATAGCTGTACAGTGTTACATGATATGATTGAAATGACATCATGCCATGCTGATTTAAACTGCTTTATTTCTAAATGGAGGGTAGAGGGAGGGAGTCCAGGGTCAAACACAGCAGGGGAAGAAGAAGAAGAGTCCAGGCAGGTCACAGAGGAGCAGGGAGAATGATGATCCACTATACATTGAGATTCCATGGCCGCCCTGTTGCCACCAAAAGTTCTATGACAATCACATTCTAGAATGCAAGAGAATGTTATTGTCGCAGAACGATTTGTGCCAACACAGGGGCGGTTGTTTGCTGAGCTCCATGGTTATTTATACAACCACAGAAATGTATAGCGCCATCCATCAGCACAGTAAAGTATCTTACAAACCACCATTTTAACTGTTTAAGAATCAAGTAAAAAATAATACAAAAAAAATAAGCTGCTGGAAAATTCAAGGACATTCAAATCCATATGACCAATATTGTAAAGGATTTTCTCAATTCATGACATTTATCTTCTGCATTGACTGAGTTCCGATAGAAATAACCCCAACTCCTGCATACATAGGTCTGCTCCTGAATCATGTTCATCTGATCACATTAAATAAATGAATCTCATTCAACATATTCAGTGTTTACTCTGTTTTGTTCACATTAGCTTTGCCTTGCTTGGAGAGCCCACCAGGAAGAAAAAAACTTTAAATATGAAATGAACAGAAAACAAAAAATGGCTCAAAATAAATAAATAATACATATAGCTTATCCAATCGCAGCCCTTCGTTAGAGCATGAGTCCCTCTGTCTGTGTCAGCTGGTTTCCCAGGGCTCTTCTGTCCCACGGGGGTCACTAAACGGCCATGTTTGAAAGGACAAAATGCAATTTTCACCACAAAATGCCATGTCAGCAGCTAACCCTTACCTCACCTTTGATCTTACTCAGATCCTTAACAGTTACCATAACCATAAATGAAGACCAAATATATAATGTGCTTGCTAAATAGTTCTGGTATACCTCCCTTTTGTCCATTCTAGCAGGCCATCTAGTGACTAGTGTCCCTCAGGGAGAGCTCTCTGGACAGATTCTCTATCACCACATCTGTTTTCTGTGCTTACCAGTGTGAGGACATCCACAGTATACAATAACAGCCAGCTAGTACCACTAGAAGTGGATCATTAGCAAACACACAGTACTCATGCAGGCTCTTATCAAACACACACACACACACACACACAGTATCTCTCTCTCTCTCTCTCTCTCTCGCTCTCTCTCTCTGTCTCTCTCACACACACACAGTCTCTCGCACACACACACAAGGGTAAGCAGAATTTCCCACAGGAGCGTAAAAGGGTTGTTGCCGACAGCCCTCGTCCCATAGTGTCATAACACAGCAGTCACAATTACAGACATAGCCTATGTGAGGGAGAAAACACAAAGAGCATCATGACATGTCAGTCTCTGAGCAATACTATACATAAAGAGCAACCATAAAGAGTCACAGTACCTCTCAGAAATAAAGGAAAGTGCCAGATAGAAGTCCGGTCAGCCAGTGCAGGCACATTCCCAAATCAATCAATTAATCCATCTATCAATCATTCATTAATAAAGTATTACATTATCTTATGGGATGAATGTCCTTCCAGAAACAGTTGAGGATATACAGGACCTTTCAGTGTTATAATCAATATCAACTAGAGTTTTTTTCAAAACTGTTTGAAATGTTTGTGTCAGGCCAGCGGTAGGTGGCTGAGTTCCTCCTCTCATAAACATCCTCTGCTCTGTTCTGTTCCATGGGGAGAAGTGTGTTCGGTAATAGCAATGTCCTTTCAGGCTGAAATCAGGTGAATCCACTCAAACAAAGCTAACCAGTCACTGTCCATTGTCTTTAATAGAAAAAAAGACTATATACTGCATTGCAAAAATCTCTTAATGTCCGAATTTGCTTTCCTTGTCCCAATTTGGGAAAGTATTTATTCTCTTTACAATGTAATATGCTTTAAGCACTTGGAATTGTGCTATATAGATTCAATGTACAGACCCAATCCATGTTGATGTTGATGGAACAAGGTAGACCAGTATGAAAAAAAGTATGAACATGGATCTCACTACTGTAAGTCGTTCTGGATAAGAGCGTCTGCTAAATGACTAAAATGTAAATGTAAAAAATGTGGAAACAGCGGTCACCCTGTGGTGTAGCGATACTGGGGGAGAGGTAAAACTGTACCTTTAAGGCTCTCTGCGAGGCACTCTGAATCCCAAATGACACCCTATTCCCTACATAGTGCACTGCTTTTGACTAGAGCCATATAGGCCCTGGTCAAAAGTTGTGCACTATAAAGGGAATAGGGTGCCATTTGGGATTTAGAGTGTGTTAAGTGGTTTCTTCTCTTCATCTTCTTTTAGTCCACCTGCACCGACCCAGAGCCAGGCAGGTGGAAACAAATTCCTGATCCTTCATTTTGCATTCACCTATATCCTTTGTTTTTCAGTGCAGATGAAGAAAAACACACGAGTAGAGGAACCAATAATGGACCATTGAGATGCACCCGCTGTCCTCACACAGCCAGAGGCAAGGTATGTTTGTTTTACAAAGGAGTCTTTCAAAATATAGCCTAAGCCCCACACTACAGCAGTGGTGGGGATCAGCGTTTGAGAGGGAGTTGAACAGTAAAAGCCTTGTTGTTGTATCTCTCATGTTGATAACATCTCTACAGGAACGCATGCTATTCCTGAGGCAGGAAAAAAGTAACTATGCAGACATAAGTAGACAGACGACTTGGGTCTTGTGTGTTCCTCATGGTTCTGCCCTCTGATAGAGGTACTTAAACAGGCTGACAGGTATTTGAGTTAATTCTCAGTCCTCTATCTCTCCAAAACATCATCTCCTCATGTTGTTCTGTTTTGTTTTTCAGACGGCTAATAAAAGGATACTGTATTGTTTTAAAGAATGGTGTGTGTAGATCAGGAGTTCTCAGTGACGAGTGGCGTATAGGGTTGCAAAATTCCAGGAACTTTCAATACATTTCCTGGTTTTCCCAGAAATCCAGGCTGGAGGACTCTGGATTTCCTGCTAATTCCCTCCTGATTCTGTGAATCTTCCAACAGGGATTTCAGGAAAACAATGGCATTTATTGAAAGTTTAAATAATTTTGCAACCCTAGTGGTGTTCTTCTGTACCCAAAGTTTCTCAATTTTAAATTAAACAGATTTCCCAGACAACCTTAATATGAGTCAGTCAATCAGACTCTGATGAGAGTAGCGCTACACTGTCATTTTACCAACAACAACATGTCCTTAATGTCACGAGTGACTACAAATACAAAATGGCGTTTTCTTTCCCTCCTCTCTTCCTCCTCTCCATCCACTTTCTGTGCATAATATGTGATGCTCACACCTCAAAACATCCCTCCTACCTTTTAATAAAATATCATGATCAGATTAGTACACAGTATCATGCTAAAGCCCCCCAGAGTAGAAGTCACTGAACATATATTGCACATACTCTCCCCACACTATGTCCTTGCAATGGGCCGTCACAGTTCTCCAGGTAACAGCTGGACTTCTGCAGATACGCACCAAGGGACTAAAACAACAAGCCCTTAGAGAGTTTCTTTCTTACACAAGGTCTTTTTAACCCTGTTGCGAGGTGAGCTTTTCTACAGCTATTCTGAGTCCGCATTCTATTTGGAAAGTCTGCAGCAGTTCACGGTAGAATTGGCAGCCCTTCGTAATGTCATCAATTACAATCTAAAATCAGTGAACATTTTCAAAAAAGGACAGAATATTTGTGCTGTTTTGTAAACCTCAACGGGTTTAGAGGGGAGTGAAAAGAAGGGACTGACCTTACAGGTAATCTGTTTAAGGCCCCTTTACTAAAAGAATGTTGCCATTGGTGTCCTTACAGAGCAACCAGTCTAGAAGAAGGTGCCCTTGGTGTTCTTACAAAGGATCTTCTTGAAGGCTTTCCTGAAGTCCTGGTTGAAGATGGTGTATATGACGGGGTTCAGACAGGAGTTGCAGTAGCCGATCCAGAAGAAGAACTTAAAGAGGGGATCAGGGAGGGCGCAGGTCTCAGGACAGATGGCCTGCAGCGAGTAGGAGAAGAAGAAAGGGAACCAACAGACGACAAACACTCCAATCACCACAGCCAGGACGAATGTGAAACGCTTCTCTCGGTTCACCATGGCTTTACGACGTGCCGCTCCTGGAGTGGTGTCTGGCTTAGACCTCCTCCCCGCCACCAGCCGAGCCCCCTTAGATGTGGCGATCATGTCCCTGTACTTCTGGATGGTGGCAGGGGAGTGGATGCCGGGTGAACCCGCCATGCTAGGGGTGTTGACTCCCCTCCTCCCCCCTCCCTCGTGCTCCATGTCACTGTCAGAGCTGTTTGAGCTATCCCCATTATTGTTATACTTTTTCCCCTTCTTCCCCTTCTTCCCCTTCTTCTCCCCATCTTTGGGTTTGGCCTCGGAAAGTGGGGGAAGGGTGGAGGAGGGAGAGGGAGAAACTGAGGAGGGTGAGGGACCCAGGGGTGAGGTAGGAGGGGAGGTGGTGGTTGGGGTTGGAGCTAGAGATGGATCCGGAGGATGAAGGAGGTTATTGGGGGTGGGAGAAGAGGGGGTCTCATTGGCCTGGTCGGGGGATAGTGATGGAGTAATAGCCAGGGTGGGTGGTCTGATGCTGGAAGTTTTGTGGGGAATAGCTGGGGTTTTCCCTCCCTCCTCCTTCCCGTTGGCTTGGATCCCCCGAGGGGTTTGACTTGGGGTGGCACAGCCCACCCCATCCTTCCTGGGCTCGCCTGGCGGGTTCTGTGTGCGCTGCTTGGCGATCTGGTAGATCCTCATGTAGACCAGGATCATGATGAGACAAGGGGCGAAGAAGGAGCCGACAGTGGAGTAGAGAATGTACCAGCGCTCGTCATTCAGCTGGCACTGAGGCCCCCTCTCACTACCCTCGCCACCTGGCTCGCTCTTATTCAGCGACAGGAGAGGAGGAAAGGAGATGATGGCCGAGATGAGCCACACCACCACGATGGAGGCTTTGATACGCATGGGTGTGCGCTGGCGGGAGTAGGTAACCCGGCTGATGGACAGGTAACGGTCTAATGAGATGGCGCACAGGTGAGCTATAGAGGAAGTACAGAACAGAACGTCCAGCGCCAAGTAGATCTCACACCACAGAGACTTGAAGTACCAGTAACCCAGCAGTTCATTGGCCAAGGAAAACGGGATGATGAGGGTTGCCACTAAAATGTCCGCAGCTGCTAGCGACACTAAAAACAGGTTCTGTGGTCCTCTGAGTGCACGGCTGGTCAGGACTGCGATGATGACAAAGATGTTTCCCACGATGGTAAAGACTATCATGAGGGTGATAGCCGTAGCAAAGAGCGCCGTGGCTTCGGCGGAGTAAGGGGCCAGTTGCAGGGAAGAGACGCTCTGATTGCAGGGAAGAGATAAACCGCTGGTCGAGCTATTAGTGTTGCCCAGCCCCACTGAACATGCACTATCCAAAGGGGATGCCATGACTAACACGATGGATGGGGTTGATTAAAGTGGTTAATAAAATGTTATAGTAATTAATATGTTTGTTTTATAGTCCTTGAGGATGGCTGAGGTAAAATTTATATCCTAAAAAAGCAGTCCTATAGCTGAGCTTGTTTATGTTGCTGTCAAAGCATTCACTGAAAAGTTTAGGGAAAAAAGATTAGCCTCCTATAACTGATCTTTCTACAGCTTATAAAAAGTCATAATTTCGTGTTATCGCAGTTCATTCACCTTCTCCTGCCAATTTCATCATCCAAGTCCATTTTAATCAGTCAAACGCTAAACTATGCCCATGGAGTGCGCCAGTGGTCAATGGTTTTCTATTGAGTGCGATGAATACAGTAGAGCGCAAATACATTTTCCGTCGATCTGGGCTATGTGGAATACCTACAGTATGAAATTAAACCGCTCAAACAATTAAAAGTAGTCCAGCACACAAAACAGAATGGATTGTAATCTCACAGCTGCTTGATTATTTTCTATATTTTAAAGAGGGCGGTTACAGAAATAGCCTTTCAATCTAATTTCTGACTATAATACAAGGCGACACAGGCGAGATTGGGAACAAGTTACAGCCATCTTTTCCTCAGTAGGATAACCAACTTCAGATGTCAGTGTGCGCGCCGTTTCTCCCCCAAAACCCCGCTGTCTCTGAAGAGACGCAAACAGCAAGGCTATTTGAGCATATACAAGCTGTGTATGTAGACTAATTTAAGAACAAATTATTCTAACAAATATGTAATTATAACAAAAATATTGGTTTGAACAGATTTATCTCATACAATGGATGAGCTTCGGCAGACTAACTGGTGTGTTAGCAAAATATGTCCTCACATTATTCGAGTAAAGTGTACTTCTTAAATAATAAGTTGTTTCTGAATGGAACTGTGAAGTTAGTATTTATGTTGTAACTTGAGCACGTCCTCAATGTAGCCAAAAAACGTTCTGGAATTCATGAAAACAAAACCGTGTCCAACATAATTCCAAGTTGCGCATTGAGTCCATCACCCAGATTCGTTGCGTTGCTGTTTCAGTTTCCTTGTGTTTCCTCGTTACTAGAGCTCACATCTCGGTTTGGTAGGAATGTGTGCGAGTGTTTAGTATATCCAAGCGCAGAAGATGCGCAGTCATGCTTTGGCTGGCTCGTGGCCCCTAGTTCGGTCTATTCGTGCAGTGGTACTCCTGAGTGCAGCGCCTCTTTGCCTCTCTCCTCGAGTTTATCAGTTTGTCTCGCAGCATCTCCAGGAGTGAGCGTGACCGCGAGCCCTGGTCTAATAACGGGAGCGCCTCTCCTCTCCTCCTCGCGCTTCTCCAACCCGAGTGATGTCAATACGGGCGTCATGAGACCATGCCGTCTCTCTCTCTCTCTCTCTCTCTCTCTCTCTCTCTCTCTCTCTCTCTCTCTCTCTCTCTCTCTCTCTCTCTCTCTCTCTCTCTCTCTCTCTCTCTCTCTCTCTCTTTACCCGCTAACACTGTCCATCGGTACGCCGTTATATCTTTAATGTAAAACACTGTAGTAGAACCCGTCCACGATGCTTTGGTCAATTAACTCTACAGAATGCATAGGTCTCCAGCTGGAACACACTCATTTATCTGTCTACAAAGACCTACAGTGTGAGTTTCTAACTCTATAATCACCACCATCATCACCATCAATCATCATCATCACTGTTAAAATAAAGGTACAAAATAATAATAACATTATGATCACCATCATCATTATAATCATCACCCTTCTCCTCCTGATCATGATTTCATTGTTGGTTCCATAATGGTCTATTGGCTACTCAGCAAGATAAAACCCTATTGTATGCTACCTTATGTTCCCATGAATTAGCCTCTTGACCGCTGCTTGATGAAGACAAAACACTGTTGTTAGTGACATGGATTGATCAAATGCTTATTGTTCAATAGTGAAGAGAGTGGAAGCACATTAAACTGACACACATACAGAAGTGTGCATTGCAAGCTTGTCTCATAGACTAGACACAACAAACAAAAATCCAGGACACTCTAATAAGTCTAGTATGGTACCTTTGGTATGGTTACATAAGACATAAGGTTTCTTAAGCCAAAGGTTGCGTGATCGAATCTCCTCACAAACAACTTGCTCATTTTAGCTAATTAGAACGGTTGCTGGGTCGAATCTCTGAGCCGGACTAGGTAAAAATATATATCGATGTGCACTTGAGCAAGGCAGTTAACCAATCAGGTATCAAGTTAAGACCCTGATGCAGACTGTGTCAATGTAAAAATCTTTATTACAGCAATAGGGGCAAAGGTACAGGACGGCAGGCAGGCTCAGGGTCAGGTCAGGCAGAGGTTGGTAATCCAGAGGAGGGCAAAAGTACAGGTCAGCAGGCAGGGTCAGGCAGAGTGGTCAGGCGGGTGGGTTCAGGGTCAGGACAGGCAAGGGTCAAAAACCAGGAGGACAAGAAAAGAGAGACTCTAATGATCTTGGAGATCGGAAAAGGGCCGATAAACCGGGGGGACAGTTTGCGAGACTTCACCTGGATGGGCAGATCCTGGGTGGACAACAAATTTGAATGTCCCGGATTTTTGTTTACTCTTTTACATCTATCCCTGAGTCCAGATCGGTGCATTATACAGGATCACACACACACACACACACACACACACACACACACACACACAAACAAACAAACAAACAAACAAACAAACAAACAAACAAACAAACAAACAAACAAACACACACACACAACTTTACCCTCTCACGACTCTATTTACGCTACCTAAGATTAATTGCTTTATGTTTTGATGTTCAATATCGACTAAAAAGAGTAAAATCTAGCAAATCGACACCCACACAGAGGCGTGCATTTATAGTGGGAGTTGGTAGTTACACACACACACACACAGTATGCCATGTTCTCATTACGGGTGTCAACAACTGGTGGGTGGTTGTCGTGAGGCCATAATGTTTGTTTCCCATTTTCCATCGCCCACACAATGTCAGTTAGGAGTGAGAAACCGACCATAGAATTAGATTCCTAACCAACTCATTCTGATTCCATGACCCCAACCACAAGCTAATAACCGCTTTCGTTCTGTTCAATGCCAAGCGTTCTAAATACAAAAAGCACTTTTCGCAGGAGAGTGCTCTCCAATCAAGTGTTACCTGCGGTCGTGTGTGAACCGCTGCGGTTGGTAAAACAGTGAAAGTGGATTCAGGAGGTTATTCTACACAATTTTCAGCTCTCACACACCCACTCCAAATAAGTCTATTGGAAAGAACAACCCCACACACTCCAAACATATCATAAAGAAATATCTGTCACGCTTTACTGCACATTTTGTGTTACAGAGCGACGGAACGACCGATTTCGCATGTGTAACTCTGTTTCTCATTAAGAAAAATCTAGATATTTGACTTTTGGGTGTGGTTCGTTGTGGCAGTTACTGATATGCTTTTTGGTCAGAACAACAATTCTTCAACCAATAAGATTTTAGCTAGCTTGATAATCTAGATAACGTTGCTTATAATGAAGTTAGCTAGCTTGCTTAACATTGACTACAGTATATGATCAAACTAGCTACATTAGGCCCTAGACCTACCGTTGTCATCTTTTATTTGAAAAGGTAAAAGGTGAAACGTCACAACTTGGCAACTCGAGCAACAGTTTGTAATTTAGACTTGAAGTGAATTTCAAGTGAAACTTCCCAGTCGGAACAAGACATTTCCGACAACTCCCATAGCACGTGAACGCAGCATGTCTCAATGTCTGTGTGTTCTGAAGTAGGATTGGATAGAGTGCAATCCCTGCAGCTGTGTGTCCTGTGTTAGTGGGCAAGTGAGAATTGTCAAAATCAAAACCGAACCTTTAAGTGTGTTCAGGTGTGTTGACCGAACCCACTTGTTGGCCACACCTGATCTTAATGAGTGCTTGTATCCTTTGAAATGTGGTCTGTTTGAATAGACTAAAATGAACAGCTTTGTATGAGTTTAAAAAAAACAAGGCATGCTAGCTCCATCCTGGTGGCGCAGTGGACTAATTCCATGGTCAGAGTCCAGGAGATCATAGATTTGAAACTCACTGATACCGTGCCACAATAAAAACGAAATGTGTTTGCAGCCTCCACACAGACAGTGTGGTGAAGAAGGCGCAACAGTGCCTCTTCAACCTCAGGAGGTAGAAGAAATTTGGCATGGCACCTAAAACCCTTACAAATGTTTACAGATGCACAATTGAGAGCATCCTGTCGGGCTGTATCACCGCCTGGTACGGCAACTGCACCGCCCACAACCGCAGGGCACTCCAGAGGGTGGTGCGGTCTGCCCAATGCATCACCGGGGTGCAAACTACCTGCCCTCCAGTACACCTACAGCACCCTATACACATAGACTTGAATTCACTGGCCACTTTAATAATGGAACACTGTCACTTTAATAATGTTTACATATTTTGCATTACTCAGTATATACTGTATTCTATCCTATTCTACTGTATCTTAGTCTATGCCACTCTGACACTGCTCACCCAAATATTTATATATTCTTAATTCCATTCATTTACTTTAGATTTGTGTGTATTGTTGTGAAATTGTTAGATATTACTTGTTAGATATTACTGCACTGTTGGAGCTAGAAACACAAGCATTTCACTACACCCACAATAATATCTGCTAAACAGGTGACTTTGAGCCTTCCCTGTAGCTCAGTTGGTAGAGCATGGTGTTTGCAACACCAGGGTTGTGGGTTTGATTCCCACGGGGGGCCAGCACAGAAAAAAAAATGTATGAAATGTATGCATTCACTACTGTAAGTCGCTCTGGATAAGAGCGTCTGCTAAATGACTAAAATGTAAAATGTTTGAGAGCAAAGACCTGATTTAAAAAAAACAGAGACCTGTAAATTTCTGACTCAGTTGACAGTCTCATTTATCTGTTTCAACAGTAGGCCTACTATTAGTCTCCTTGCACAGTACAGCTTGGGTTGGCCTGACTGTAAAAGACCAATATGGGATTGGTCATTGAGTATGTCACTGTTTGTCATAGAATGTTTCACACAGGGTGCCGTTTGGGATTTCTTTGGCTAAATTACAGTATACCCACTTCTCCAGGCACCACTACACCACTGCCAGAACCAATGAGAAACCAAAAATGTACATTCCCACAACTTCCAAGGAATTAAATGTCTCAGGTCTAATTTAGTCCCTGATTAGAGGATAAAA
The DNA here is from genome assembly GCF_901001165.1 of Salmo trutta. NCBI lineage: Eukaryota > Metazoa > Chordata > Actinopteri > Salmoniformes > Salmonidae > Salmo > Salmo trutta. The sequence goes on from NC_042965.1 coordinate 26,007,667, forward strand.
TCAGCTGTGCAGCAGTGCCGCAAATCTGTATTTTGACAGCACACCTTATATATGTAATTAATGTTTGTTTTACAGAAAGTATCCGTATCCCTTGACTTATTCTACATTTTATTATGTTACAGCCTGAATTCAACATTTATAAAATAGCTTTTTTCACCTTTAATGGCAAAGTGAAAACGTGTTTTAGACATTTTTGCATATTTATTGAAAATGAAATACAAAAATACCTAATTTACATAGGTATTCACACCCCTGAGTCAATACATGTTAGAATCAAATTTGGCAGCGATTACAGCTGTGAATCTTTCTGTGTAAGTCTCTAAGAGCTTTGCACACCTGGATTGTACAATATTTGCATATTATTCTCTTTAAAAATCTTCAAGCTCTCTCAAGTTGGTTGTTGATCATTACTAGACAACCATTTTCAATTCTTGCCATAGATTTTCAAGCATATTTAAGCATAGCCGTGGGAAGTAGTTGCTGCAGCACCTCCTGAAAAATCTGAATAAAAAATACATTTCAATAAAAAAATAAAATGAAATTTACATTGGCGCGTGAAGTTCAGAAAATGTATTCCCACCAAAACATCCGGTGAATGAGCACATCAATTTACAGAAATACTCATCATAAACGTTGACAAAATATATAACAATTATTTAAAGAATTAAATATACACTACTCCTTGATGCAACCACTGTGTCAGATTTCAAAATAACTTTACGGAGAAAGCACATTGTTCAATATTCTGAGTACATAGCTCAACCATCAATGCAAGCTATACAGCTACCCGCCAAGTTCTGGCATCAACAAAGCTCTGAATTAGTGTTATAAATCATTCCTTACCTTTGCTGTTCTTCGGCGGAATGCACTCCCAGGACTCCTACTTCCACAAGAAATGTTTGTTTTGTTCGAAATACTCCATATTTATGTCCAAATACCGTTTTGTTCGTGCGTTCAGATCACTATCCAAAGGCATAACGCATGAGCGTAAATCGAGACACTAAAAGTCAAAATGTTCCATTACCGTTCGTAGAAACATGTCAAACGTTGTTTACAATTAATCTTTAGGATATTTTTTACGTAAAAATGCAATAATATTCCAACCGGACAATAGCGTATTCATTCAAGAAGAAAAAGAAGAAACGGCGCGCTCGCGGGCTCGCGCATAACCAAGCCCTTTGTCCTCAGGCAGTCCACTCATTGACTGAGCTACTATTCTCTGCCCAGTAACAGGAGAAGGATGAAACAACTTTCTAAAGGCTGTTGACAGCCAATGGAAGCCTTAAGAAGTGCAACGTGACCCCACAGACACTGTAGTTTTGATAGGGATTCAAAAGAAGAACTACAATTCTCAGATTTCCCACTTCCTGGTTGAATTTTTCTCAGGTTTTTGCCTGCCATATGAGTTCTGTTATACTCACAGACATCATTCAAACAGTTTTAGAAACTTCAGAGTGTTTTCTATCCAAATCTACTAATAATATGCATATTCTATTTTCTGGGCCCGGGTAGTAGGCAGTTTAATTTGGGTACGTTTTTCATCCGGCCGTGAAAATACTGCTCCCTATCCTCAACTATTACTACTGCACACAGAGTGAGTCCATGCAACTTATTATGTGACTTGTTAAGCACATTTTTACTCCTCAACTTGCCACAACAAAGGGGTTGAATACTTATTGACTCAAGACATTTCATCTTTTTATTTTTAATTAATTTGTAAAAATGTATAAAAACATAATTCCACTTTGACATTGTGGGGTATTGTGTGTATGCCAGCGACACAAAATCTCAATTTAATCCGTTTTAAATTCAGGCTGTAACTCAACAAAATTTGCGAATAGTCAAAGGGTGTGAATACTTTCTGAAGACATTATTATATAAATGTACATAGACAAACTTGTTTTCCAGCTTAGAAAGTATTTAATCTGTGTGAAAAACAGCAGGACTTGTAAAGCAAATTTTTACTCCTGAACTTATTTAGGCTTGCCATAACAAAGGGGTTGAATACTTATTGACTCAACACATTTCTTCTTTAAATGTTTTACTAATTTGTAAACATTTCGAAAAACATAATTCCACTTTGACACTACTGGGTATTTATTGTGTGTAGGGCAGTGATAAAAAATCTCAATTTAAACCCATTTTAAATTCAGGTTGTACAACAAAATGTGGAAAAATTCTTTCTGAAGGCTGTATAATTTTTTTTAACAAAGGGTGACTGATTTCATTCCACTAAGAGCCTCATTCTATAACTTGATGGTTGGAATGGCTCAGAATAGCGTCTCCTAAATGAAGAGCCTTGATGCTGGTTGTAATTAGAAACATGCTTTTATTTCAAAGGTGACTCACGCACTGGAGAAGAGGCTTTAGGGCCCCTTGATGAAATTCTGACCTGGAGGTCTAGAACAGCCAAGTCACCCATAATATAAGTCAGTTTTCAACATCCATCCATGTCCGAGAATGTCAGGAGATGAAGTGAAAACTGGCTCCTAGGGGCAACAGTGAGCGCTGTTCCCTTCATCTACCTCTGATTCTGAAGGTTGCGTGTTTGAATCCAGCTATAAAAGTTGTTTTTGATATTTATGTTTTAAGCCTATCCCAAACCTTAACCCTTACCTTAACCATTCAGAATTAATGCCTAACCTTAAGAATTTGGAGTTCATTTCTAAAATGAACCCTAAACTTTAAAATGTAGAGTTAATGCCTAAACTTATCCTTAAACACATTGAAATGTTTTACGTTTAGATTAGAACAACTTCGACATTTGACGTTTGAGAAACATAATTCTGATGTGAGACTGTGAGAGCTGGTAGGTCTATCAGTCTTCGCCTCTAATCAGGGACTGAATCAGACCTGGGACACCAGTTGAGTTGAATCTGGCAGTCCTCTGGACCTCAAGGCTTGTATTTGAGTACCCCTGGTTTAGGTGGATCACCATGCAATAAGGTTTTGGAGGGACCCATTGGTTTAGTGAGAAAGCCTGCCACTTTGTGTGTGTATGTGAAAGAAACCTCAATTGAACCAAGGTGGGTAGGTGCTGGTGGTATCCTTATGTTATTCCAATCACACAAAAGCACCTGTATGTGTGTATTTGTACTTGTGTGCATTTGTGTGTATATGTGTATGTGTGTGTGCACACCTTTGTATACTGTATAGTTGGCCTGGAAGTATGTAACGATTTTGAAGAAATCGCCTTAACACTGACACGGTCATCCTCTCTGGGAAAGCTTCTCTTGTAATGTGTGTGTGTGTAGCAACACTAGAACGTAAAGCCCTACCAGAAATTTCACACGTGTTCCTCATTCTGCTTGGCACACGGTATGTGTGTGCATGTGTTACATTGAATTGGCCATGATTGGCCTGCCAATATTTCACCCTGCACAGTGTAAGCAATATGTCAATCTCTGTTTGTATTCTCTCTTGCTCTCCCACTCCCTCTCTCTCTAGCGCTCTCTCTCTCTCTCTCTCTCTCTCTCTCTCTCTCTCTCTCTCTCTCTCTCTCTCTGTCTCTCTTTCTGTCTCTCTCTCTTTCTGTCTCTCTCTCTCTCTCGCTCTCTCGCTCTCTCGCTCTCTCTCTCTCTCTCTCATAAATAATAATCTCCATCCGTATGTGGGTACGTAACTGCTTAGAGTGATGCGTGGAGGCAAGACAGACCTAATCATTTCAGACAGTAAATATTCATCTGAATAATTGATTTATTCATAGTTCATAGTACTGACATTTACATTTAAACACACACTCTCCCACTGTCTCTTTCCTTGGTGTGTGTGTGTGTGTGTGTGTGTGTGTGTGTGTGTGTGTGTGTGTGTGTGTGTGTGTGTGTGTGTGTGTGTGTGTGTGTGTGAGAGAGTGTGAAAGAGTGTAAGGAACATATCATCTTTAAGTACTAAAACAACGACAAGAAGGTGCTGAGTAAAAGGAACACATGGTGTCCTTTTTCATTTTGTTACGTAGTCTTGCCAAGAGAGAAGGAGTCTTGATATTGACTAAATGCCTTAGCCATGATAGATCTGTATTCGTACTGGGACCAACTCTGACAACAAGAGATGATTGAAGACCTGAACAGGACACACACACATACTGAGATAATACATAGAGCTACAAAGCTCTTTATCCAGGCTTTGGTTTGATCAAGACAGCAAAATGTAATTATATTCTGAGAAAATTAAGAAGTCCATCTTCATATAGGTAGGCTAGTATCCTCATGGGGGTGAGGGGGAGATTTTAGGGTGAGGGATGGAGGGGGTGGGGACACCGAATAAAATGTAAAATGCATCTGGTAATTTTACCTCACGCGGAAGCATCAGGGAAATGCTTTACTGTAAAGGAGGAACAGTTAAGCTAACGTAGGCTAATGTGATTAGCATGAGGTTGTAAGTAACATGAAAATGTCTGAGGACATTGACATATCTGATATGGGCAGAAAGCTTAAATTGTTGTTAATCTAACTGCTCTGTCCAATTTACAGTAGCTATTACAGTGAAAATGTATTAATAAACCAATTAGGCCCATTTGGGCAGTCTTGATACAACATTTTGAACAGAAATGCAATGGCTCATTGGATCAGTCTAAAACTTTGCACATACACTGCTGCCATCTAGTGGCCAACATCTAAATTGCACCTGGCCTGGAATATACATTACCAGATCTAATGTTTTATATTATCCTACATTATTTTCAAATTTCCACAAAAGTCAAAGTGTTTCCTTTCAAATGGCATCAAGAATATGCATATCCTTGCTTCAGGTCCTGAGCTACAGACAGTTAGATTTGGGTATGTCATTTTAGGTGAAAATTGAAAAAAAGGGGCGAATCCTTAAGAGGATTTATACAGTTGAGATCATTTAGATGACATTTTCGAGTTAGAGTGAAATAGCAGGCACTTGTCTTCATAATGCCATTTGTTCTGGTCAGTTAGATTTCTATCTTTTTACATTAGATAACATGGACGGGGGACCTGATCCTCAACCCTACATCAGCACTCCTACACTGCGACGCTCAATAAATACAGCTCCATGTTTAAAATTCCCAGTCTGGCATTTTTTGCCCTTAACTTCTCAGATCTCCCTCTCTCTATTTGCTACTTTATAAATAAATGTCAAAAAAGTTGTAAAATTATGAATGAAAATGGAGTCTGAATCATATTTTGGTATTTGTTTCATTAGTCCATTGTTGATATAGTCCCAAAATGTTTTGCATGTCAGCAATCAAGTTTTCAAGATATGTAACTTTCAAAATACAGCATTTTTCTTAACTAGGCAAGTCATTTAAGAACAAATTCTTATTTACAGTGACAGCCTAAGAACAGTGAGTTAACTGCCTTGTTCAGCGGCAGAACAACAGATTTCTACCTTGTCAGCTCAGGGATTTGATCTAGCAACCATTCAGTGACTGGCCCAGCACTTTAACCACTAGGCTACCTGCTGCCCCTAGGCTAATCTGGCCTCTATGATGCATTTTGCATCATGTGATGCAGCGTTTTGCTTCATGTGATGGAAAATGCATCATAGGTGCAAATTTCGGTATTTTGAGGAGGACTGGTCCTAGACTGCCATCCACTGGATATCTCTAGATATCTACATTTATTATCGGAATAATACTAAAACTTGGTCTTTAAAGCTATCACTAGAGGACGCTGTTACATTATAAATCAGTTCTTCATACAGGCAGGAGTTCGCTGTCCCTCTTTGCTTTATGGCACTGAACTTGATCCACTATAGGCTTGTGCAAGCTTTTGCTCCAACATGCTGGAAAGAAGTAAGGCTGTGGCCAGTTCACTTGAGATTAACTTTTGGATGGACAAAAACGGACAATTAATAAATGCATGTACTATTTCATCCTCATCATGCGTCTGTGTGGCCATAGCCTAATATGTTTGTGTTGGCTGTTGTTTCTTTCAACAGGATATATTTGAGGGCAGGACAGATACAGTGCCTTCAGAAAGTATTCATACCCCTTGACTAATTCCACATTTTGATGTGTTACAGCTTGAATTTAAAATGTATTAAATATATGTTTTCTCGCCCATCTACACACAATACCCCATAATGACACATTTTTGCAAATGTATTGAAATGAAATACAGAAATATTGAATTTACATAAGTATTCACACCCCTGAGTCAATACATGTTAGTATCACCTTTGGCAGCGATTACAGATGTGTTTCTGGGTAATTCTCTAAGAGCTTGCACACCTGGATTGTACAATATCTTCACACTATTCCTTTTATAATTCCTCAAGCTCTGTCAAGTTGGTTGTAAATCATTGCTTAACAGCCATTTTCAAGTCTTGCCATAGATTTTCAAGCCGATTTAAGTAAAAACTGCAACTAGGCCACTCAGGAAGATTCAATGTCATCTTGGTAACCAACTCCAGTGTATATTTGGCCTTGTGTTTTAAGCTATTGCCCTGCTGAAAGGTGGATTTGTTTCCCAGTCTTTTGGAAAGCAGACTGAACCACGTTTTCCTCTAGGACTTTTCCTGCGCTGAGCTCTACTCCATTTATTTATTTCCTAAAATACTCCCTAGTCCTTGCCAATGACAAGCATACACATAACATGATGCAGCCACCACCATGCTTGAAAATATAAAGAGTGGTACTCGGTGATGTGTTGTGTTGGATTGGCCCCAAACATAACACTTTGTATTCGGGACATAAAGTTCATTTCTTTGCCACATTATTTTCAGTTTTACTTTGGTGCCTTATTGCAAACAGGATGCATGTTTTGGAATATTTGTATTCTGTACAGACTTCCTTCTTTTGACTCTGTTAATTAGGTTAGTGTTGTGGAGTAACTACAATGTGAATAATCAGTTGTATCCTATCACAGCCATTAAACTCTCCGGATGCCTGTATCTTTGTAGTGACTGGCTGTATTGATACACAGTCCAAAGTGTAATTAATACCTTCATGATCAAAGGGACATTCACTGTCTCCTTTTTTTTAACCCATCTACCATAGGTTCCGTTGTTTGCGAAGCAATGGAAAACTTCCCAGGTCTTTGTGGTTGAATCTGTCTTTGAAGTTCACCGCTCAACTAAGTGACCTTACAGATAATTGTATGTGAGGGGTACAGAGATGAGGTAGTCATTCAAAAATCATGTTAAACACTATTATTGCACAGAGAGTGAGTCCATGCACCTTATGTGACTTGTAAGCACACTTTCACTTCTGAACTTATTTAGGCTTGCCTGAAAAAGGTCAACAGCACTGCACCCCCACAGCTACTTGCCCAAGCCTTCCCCATTTTCTCATTCTCCCATATCCAGTCAGCTGATGTTCTGAAAGAGCTGCAAAATCTGGACCCCTACAAATCAGCCGGGCTGGACCCTTTCTTTCTAAAATGATCTGCCGAAGTTGTTGCAACCCCTATTACTAGCCTGTTCAACCTCTCTTTCGTGTCGTCTGAGATTCCCAAAGATTGGAAAGCAGCTGTGGTCGTCCCCCTCTTCAAAGGGGGAGACACTCTAGACCCAAACTGTTAAGGACCTATATATATCCTACCCTGCCTTTCTAAGGTCTTCGAAAGCCAAGTCAACAAACAGAGCTGGTCATGGGTGCACCTCATCCACGCTCAAGGTCCTAAACGATATCGTAACCGCCATCGATAAGAAACAATACTGTGCTGCCGTGTTCATTGACCTGGCCAAGGCTTTCAACTTTGTCAATCACCACATCCTCATCGGCAGACTCAATAGCCTTGGTTTCTCAAATGATTTCCTCTCCTGGTTCTCCAACTACTTCTCTGATAGAGTTCAATGTGTCAAATCGGATGGCCTGTTGTCCGGGCCTCTGGCAGTCTCTATGGGGTGCCACTGGGTTCAATTCTTGGGCCAACTCTTTTCTCTGTGCACATCAATGATGTCGCTCTTGCTGCTGGTGAGTCTCTGATCCACCTCTACACAGACGATACCATTCTGTATACTTCTGGCCCTTCTTTGGACACTGTGTTAACAACCCTCCAGACGAGCTTCAATGCCATACAACTCTCCTTCCGTGGCCTCCAACTGCTCTTAAATACAAGTAAAACTAAATGCATGCTCTTCAACCGATTGCTGCCCACACCTGCCTGCCCATCCAGCATCACTACTCTGGACGGTTCTGACTTAGAATATGTGGATAACTACAAATACCTAGGTGTCTGGTTAGACTGTAAACTCTCCTTCCAGACTCGCATTAAACATCTCCAATCCAAAGTTAAATCTAGAATTGGCTTCCTATTTCGCACCAAAGCATCCTTCACTCATGCTGCCAAACATACCCTCGTAAAACTGACCATCCTACCGATCCTCGACTTTGGCGATGTCATTTACAAAATAGCCTCCAATACCCTACTCAATAAACTTGATGCAGTCTATCACAGTGCCATCCGTTTTGTCACCAAAGCCCCATATACTACCCACCACTGTGACCTGTACGCTCTCGTTGGCTGGCCCTCGCTTCATACTCGTCGCCAAACCCACTGGCTCCAGGTCATCGACAAGACCCTGCAAGGTAAAGTCCCCCCTTATCTCAGCTCACTGGTCACCATAGCAGCACCCTGGCTTCAAAAAGGAGACTTGACTGAAATTAAACACCAGTGCTGAGGTATTAGAAAGCCAGGCGATTCCATCATGACAACCCAACCACTGAAATGGCCTAGCCATAGAAATACAAGTCAACCAATCATGTGACATAGACGTAGCACGTGCTCCAGCAGGTATATCTCTTTGGTCACCCCCAAAGCCAATTCCTCCTTTGGCCGTCTCTCCTTCCAGTTCTCTGCTGCCAATGACTGGAACGAACTACAAAAATCTCTGAAACTGGAAACACGTATCTCCCTCACTAGCGGTTTTAAGCACCAGCTGTCAGAACAGCTCACAGATCACTGCACCTGTAGCCCATCTATAATTTAGCCTAAACAACTACCCCTTCCCCTACTGTATTTATTTATGTATTTTGCTCCTTTGCACCCCATTATTTCTATTTCTACTTTGCACTTTCTTCCACTACAAATCTACCATTCCAGTGTTTTACTTGCTATATTGTATTTACTTTGCCACCATGGCCTTTTTTGCCTTTACCTCCCTTATCTCACCTCATTTGCTCACGTTGTATATAGACTTATTTTTCTACTGTATGTTTGTTTTACTCCATGTGTAACTCTGTGTTGTATGTGTCGAACTGCTTTGCTTTATCTTGGCCAGGTCGCAAGTGTAAATGAGAACCTGTTCTCAACTTGCCTACCTGGTTAAATAAAGGTGAAATAAAAATACATTTTACATTTAAAAAAAAAAGTGGGTTGAATACTTATTGGCTCAATGACTTGACATTATCTTTTCATATTTAATTTATTAGTAGAAATTGATAAAAACGTCATTCCACTTAGACATTATGGGGTATTGTGTGTGTAGCGGCTAAATTGTCCAATATGTCTCAATATAATTTCCACTTTAATCCTTTAGCCACAATGGAGAGGGGTGAAATGTTAGTTTTGACGCATAAAAATCCAATGTCCAGAGTTTGATTCAAGTTGAAAAAATACATCTATTTGTCGTTCTTCTGGATACAAAAATGCATAGAATTCTACCAAAACTAATTCTGATCAATAAACTAAAGGAACAAACAGCATGATAAGCATGGTCTGGTGTGGTCAAAAGACTGCCGCCATTCCAGTCACTCCCAGTAGGCCTTGGATCATGTATGCCTTTTAACTGTATTCTCCAGTGGCCTGTAGAGGGGGTACACACACTTGACAGGGGATTAACGGCAAACACACATACAACAGAAATGCATTGAATTGGAAACATGCCGATATACACTGACATATTTGGCTCCTACAGTGTGTATGCCAGTGACAAAATCTCAGGCTGTAACTCCACAAAATGTGGAAAAAGTAAAGGGGTGTGAATATTTTCTGAAGGCTCTGTATGTATACAGGGCGTCATTATATAAACATACATAGACAAACATGTGTTTTCCAGTTTATAAAGTATTTAATCTGTGAAAAACAGCAGGAATCTGCCTCCACATTGGCAAATAAAGTGCAGTAACCGACAGTGGCACAATACTGTCAAAACCATCATAAAATTATTCAAAATAAGTTTTATAAAAACACCATAACGATTGAGATGGCTTCTTCCCTTTGCCCAGAGCAGACCTGCAAGCTACAGCCAACACCTATGATTTGATGAGGATGAGCTTGTTTCAGATTTGCACTGGTGTTAGGAAATTGATTGCATTGATGTATTGCCCTTAATACATTAAATCACCTGATCAAGATAAAAATCATTCACATTTAGTTTTACAGACAGTAGTTATTACTCCGGTACCCAACAGCTTGCTGGGGTTTACCGCATAGTATAGGCCTTTATGTCAGCCCTTGCAAAATGTCCAAAAAGGCAAATAGCACACACATATATTTCTCCTGCCAGCAGTACAGCATATATACATTTCTCTCACCATGTACTGTCTCTGTGGGTTTCTCTCAGATACAGCCCAGCCACTGGCAGAGTGGGTAAACATTTCTCTGAGCAGTTATATGAGGCTGTGGCCATGCAGAGACACATAAAAACGTGGGAAATCGATACACATTATTCATCACAGTCCAAGTCAACTTTTTGGACTAATCCACCTAGTGGAAGTGCATATATACACAATACATTTCTCTTGAGTCTTCCTCAGAAATATATCTCTGCGAGTCTTGTTAGTGGCAAAGCATATATATAAATAAATATATGGCTAATGATGGGGTCAGTGACACAGAACGTCGGTCTCAAACTGTAGCAGCTGTCCCATGAAGGCCAGGTTGGGAGAGATGACCTGGCGTCGCTGCTTCACGAAGTCGAAGGCCTCGTCCAATCGGACGCGGCGGGCGTGGATGAGGTAGGCCAGACAGATAGTGGCCGAGCGAGAGATGCCGGCCTGGCAGTGCACCAGCACACGACCACCACTCTCCTTCACCGAGTCTGCAACAGAGAAGGTACAGAGCAGGGTAGTTAGCTTTGAGCTCTGTGTTTTAGCACAGTCTCAATAGTCTAAAATGGTTTCCTTCCTCGTCTCTTCAATCTAGATATATGTGAAAGAAATGTCCCAGAAATTGGCAATCTTTCACCTGTCCCGCTTTTTCAAATTAAGGAGAGGAGACAATGGTCGTGTTCCCCTGCTCAGACGTTGCTGACGCATGCCAGATCTTACAATGCCTTGATAGATACTTTACGTATCAGCTTACCACATCATATGTTATATTAATCTAGTGCACGACTCCACAGTCGATGACATGGCACGCAACCATTGGTGGATGACTGCAACATCTGAGCAGGGGAACCTGACCAATGTCTGCGTACAAAATTAGAATAAGGTGCCTTTGTTGGGACACACCCAGAAGGTGATGCTAGTAGTAGAACTGACCTATGAAGGCGATGGCCTCAGGGAAGCGAGCTGCGATGTCTGCAGCCAGGCTGTCCTCTACAGTGAGTCTCATGTATTTTAGGTCCTCTTCATATAGGTTGGGGCTGGAGGAGGACACGTTGAGCACTGCCGTGATCCCCGCTGCAGTGAGAGTTTCGCGCCGTGACGAATGAACTGCACTGCCCAGGAACAGGAAGGGGAGGAGCTCCACCGGACCCTCCTGTTAATCGAACACAAACCAACCAAACAAAACAATAACCAACCAAAACATGACTTTGATTTCAATCCATGAAGGAAAAACATCCCAAACCAAATAAAGTAGTGGACAAATGTCTGAGAACAAATGTCCACATGCAACCGTTTCAGTTATTTTCCCAGTTTCTCACCTGATCATAGAGTGGTGTTTTCCGCCCTGTCACGCTTGGCTCCGGGTCCATCATTGCAGGGCTGTGTCCCAGCAGGCCTGGGGAGTTGAAACAGACTTCTGGATATTCTTCATGGAACCCCTCAAAGCCACCTGCCATTGAGAAACATTACAATGTCACTCAGCAGCTCATGACATAACTCCTTATCTCTTCTGTACCAGATAGGAACATGACCTAGTTAGATGATGGTTCGTAGAGGAAATTATTTAAAAAAATGTATGTAACAAAATAATATGGTTATTATAATATTTTGGCCTAAAAATATTAATTAACAACTCCAACTTTGGACTTTTTGGGGTATTCTTATTCTATTTTATAGGCCCATTTGATTTCATTCAAAATGAATCTAATAGTCGACTTGTATTCTTTGTAGCCTAGTAAATCTCACCTTGTAGAAAGCAGATCTGTGCTGAGCTGGATTGGACATCGGCTTGTAGAGCGTTCAGCAGCATACTGGCCAAGCTTTCCCCTTTCAGTTCGGCCATAGAAAGGCTACTCTTATCAAGCACCACCATTGGCGAGAAATCCCCCCTGCACAGCTGACCAAGGAGATCCTTGTCCGCGACCAACCACTCCAAACAAACAACGGAGCTCTTGGACCGACGCCGGAGCATCGAGTTCCAGTTGACATTGCGGGACTCAGAGATGTGAGTCCTGGAAAAGGCAAGGAAAGGCCGACAGTCCAGCAGTACACAGCCTCCTGAGGCGAACTGGTCCCGGGGAGTTCTGAGGATGTGGGCCAACTCAATACCAGTTATCTCCAGAGGTTCGCTGCTTGAACACATTATTTAGTTCTGGTCCCAAAAATAAACAGGTAAAAAAATTGACGCTTTGATTTGTTTCTCCTGTGGAAAGTTATAGACTAGCCTAAAAGCAACAAAATGTTTGTCAAAACAAACTTGTTCTTGATCAGAATATATTTAAAACTTGATCAACTAATTCAAACAATTTGACTTCAGCCAGAGAGTACTGAATATGACTATTTCCATAAACAATTCACCTCGAAATCAGTAGTAAACTGTCTTTACCTCTTGTTTCTTGGAGATGGGATGAGATTGGAGGGGCAGGGTTTTATACCAAACTGCTACTCCGCCCTCTTTTTCCACATAAGAAGGACACATCACAGACGGAACGACCATATAAGCTCATCTGTCTGTACCGGAACTCCTTATAAGGTGTTTGACGTAAAAACTCAGATTTTCCAAAACCACACGTGGTGCTCAGGGTTTACCCTGTGTTTGTTCTATCTAAATTACATCATGTTTAGACTTGAAGCACCCATTTTTAACACACACACATTTCATTTAAACTGTTTCCATTGATTCACGGCTGATTCATTGAAATTGCAGGGGGGTAGCCTATGACATATAAAACATATTATTATTTACATACTATTTTGTTATCAATCAAGGGTTTACAGATAAGTTTAGGGTTGGGTTAAAGGTTATGGTCAGATAAATATCTGTGTTTCAGTTCCCATCCTCTAGTTGTGTCCTTGCCTTTGGTTACAGTTGGACGTGTGAAAGTTGATTAGAATGGATATCCATAGTTTGGACAGCCAGCCAGCCACCCATCCAAACTACAGAACAGATACAAAGTGTGTGAATGTCTGTTTGAGATGCATTAATATATATATTATTTTACGAGTAACTTTTCATCAAAAAGACATGTTTTAGGCATAGTTAAAGTGAAGCAAGTCAATTCTGGTCTTCATTTTGACAGTTTGTTTCAAAAGTTATATATTTTGGTCATTTAGTAGTAAATCTATCTCTTTTTCACCCTAGAGGTGCAACTCTACCGTTGAAATCATGATGCAGAGGGAAGGTGCCTCTACGTCATCTCAAGGGAGGGATTCAGGGTGTCCGCTTTGTTATTGTTCTAACTGCAGATTGCAGCTTTAAATCAAATCAAATGTTATTTGTCACATGCGCCGAATACAGCATTTCACTTTACTGTGAAATGCTTACTTATGAGCCCTTTCCCAACAATGCAGAATTAAAAAGTAAGAAAATCAACTATTTTGTGAATGTTGAGAATATTATAAAGAAAATGTGCCAAACAAACAGGCATGGAATATACCAGGCTGCAGGACTATGTGTGTGTGTGTGTGGATTAGTGGGTGCATTCATGCATGTGTGTGTGAGCGCTTATGTAATGAGTTAGGCTAGGGTAAATATTTACATCATCCCCTATTCATAAACTGTTTCCCACCCCCTCTCTCTCGCTCCCTCCCTCTCTCTGATTTACATGTTAATCTGACCCCAGTCTGGTTGGAGTTGTCCCTAATCTGAGCTAATGTTCTGTAGAATTCCATTCATTAACTCTCTTTCATAGCATTAATTAACTCTGTTATTCATAACTCTGTTTCAACTTTGGCTCCATTCATTCTTTACAACAAATCAAATCAAATCAAATTTATTTATATAGCCCTTCGTACATCAGCTGAAATCTCAAAGTGCTGTACAGAAACCCAGCCTAAAACCCCAAACAGCAAGCAATGCATGTGAAAGAAGCACGGTGGCTGGGAAAAACTCCCTAGGAAAAACTCCTGAGAAAGGCCAAAAACCTAGGAAGAAACCTAGAGAGGAACCAGGCTATGAGGGGTGGCCAGTCCTCTTCTGGCTGTGCCGGGTGGATATTATAACAGAACATGGTCAAGATGTTCAAATGTTCGTAAATGACCAGCATGGTCAAATAATAATAATCATAGTAATTGTCGAGGGTGCAACAAGCACGTCCGGTGAACAGGTCAGGGTTCCGTAGCCGCAGGCAGAACAGTTGAAACTGGAGCAGCAGCATGGCCAGGTGGACTGGGGACAGCAAGGAGTCATCATGCCAGGTAGTCCTAGGGCTCAGGTCCTCCGAGAGAAAGAAAGAAAGAGAGAATTAGAGAGAGCATATTTACATTCACACAGGACACCGGATAAGACAAGAGAATACTCCAGATGTAACAGACTGACCCTAGCCCCCCGACACATAAACTACTGCAGCATAAATACTGGAGGCTGAGACAGGAGGGATCAGAAGACACTGTGGCCCCATCCGATGATACCCCCGGACAGGGCCAAACAGGCAGGATATAACCCCACCCACTTTGCCAAAGCACAGCCCCCACACCACTAGAGGGATATCTACAACCACCAACTTACCGTCCGAAGACAAGGCCGAGTATAGCCCACAAAGATGTCCGCCACGGCACAACCCAAGGGGGGGGGGGCGCCAACCCAGACAGGAAGACCACGTCAGTGGCTCAACCTACTCAAGTGACGCACCCCTCCCATGGACGGCATGGAAGAACACCAGTAAGTCAGTGACTCAGCCCCTGTAAAAGGGTTAGAGGCAGAGAATCCCAGTGGGAAGAGGGGAACCGACAAGGCAGAGACAGCAAGGGCGGTTCGTTGCTCCAGCCTTTCCGTTCACCTTCACACTCCTGGGCCAGACTATACTTAATCATAGGACCTACTGAAGAGATAAGTCTTCAGTAAAGACTTAAAGGTTGAGACTGAGTCTGCGTCTCTCACATGGGTAGGCAGACCATTCCATAGAAATGGAGCTCTATAGGAGAAAGCCCTACCTCCAGCCGTTTGCTTAGAAATTCTAGGGACAATTAGGCGGCCTGCGTCTTGTGACCGTAGCGTACGTGTAGGTATGTACGGCAGGACCAAATCGGAAAGATAGGTAGGAGCAAGCCCATGTAATAGTAACCATGATTGTCTACCACTGGTGAGTCATAACTGTGTGCAGTGATGATGTATGTAGTTGTAATGATGTAGTTGTATGTAGGCAGCAGGACTGTGGTACTATGCTAGAGTATCTACCTTCCATCAGCACAAAATACAGCTAAACAGTCATCTGACCTCCTGCTCCCTTCTCCACCACTTCCTTGTGATCCACAGCACATCCATTCACTGTTTCTCCCACTCTTTCCCTCCCACTCCACTTCCTTTCTCTCCCTCCATCTCCCGTTCTCTCTTTCCCCCTCCCTTGCCTTTGTAAGCTGAGACTGCACGTATTGTGCCAGAGTCACACACACACACACACACACACACACACACACACACACACACACACACACACACACACACACGGTTATAATTGCCAACAGGCACACTCACGCAACACATATCATGCTTGCCAACCGCTGAGCTAGCTTTACTGACGTGCAATACAAACACAATCTGTCATGCTCTCCCACACAAAACCCAGAATATTACTCAGAGAGCTACAGTACAGTGTTCTATGATCCTTCCTTAAATAGAGACTGTGTGTGTGTCAACGCACCTGAGGGTGCGCATGGAGGTTAGAGTAACAGGATGTATGTGGTACAGCTTCCTGTAATGCTGACATGTGGGCAAACGACAAGAGGAAAACACCCCCATGACCCACACGCACGCACGCACACACACACACACACACACACACACACACACACACACACACACACACACACACACACACACACACACACACACACACACACACACACACACACACACACCTTTAAAACCTTCATAGGGGAAAATACACTTTGTTAATTTTCCAAACGAGTCAGTGAGCAATGCAACAGTGAAATGAATTATTGATGCCTCCCTCATAATGTAGGATGCTGTGGCTCACACTGAGGCAGTGTGACAAGTCTCTTTTAAAGTCAAGCATTGTCAGTAAAAGGGGCTATTCCATGAAGGTGGGAAATAAAACAAAAGCGCTACAGTAGTCAAGACCCTGTATCTCTTATTACTAATAAAGGTTAAGATAGGAAATTCAAATATTTTGAAAGGTAAGATGACTAATAACTTAGCTTGTTTTCAGTTTCACTCACTTGATTACATTGCACAAGTGAAGAAAAACCTTGTGTGTATGTTCATCAACAGTATTATTGCGCATATCAATGTTGGGCAACCATGACGCTTTGCAGAGACACAATGGACACTTTGAAGGAGCTGGTTTTGCAAATGGATTATTTTTTTGCGAGAGGGAACTATCTTTTGATTGATTGATTTTCTAATAACTCCAGTACAAAATACTGATGGTGATGATGAGTGAAGGGCCCTAATGTAGACTGTTTTACTTCTCTGTTATGTCCCTCTCTCCTCCCTCCCTCTCTCACTCACGTGTCTCTCTCTATCCCACTTTTTCATACTCTCTTTATCTGAATGAAAAGGAAACTTGAATATGAAAACTGTCTCTGTTTCCCCTCCCCTCCCCCTCACTTACCCCCCCCCCTCCTGCTCCCACAGTGGATTATCTAGAATTATGTTAACGTTTGGGAATATTAATCTGAAAAAGTCTGTAATCCAGGAGTTTTACCTCCATCCCTCACTCCTCTCATCCTCCCTCTTTTCATCCTATCCCACGTGTCTATAATCTTCTCTCCGTTCAGAAAACCTTATTGAGATCAATCAAGTGAATTAAATTAAATGATGTGTGTATGTGTGCTACATTATCTGAGATACAGTTATTAACAGTATCAATATTCATTTACACCCTTTCTCTTAACTCTTTTGTGTTTATTTAACTCAAAATCTTGTCCATCCCTTCTCATATTCCACATCAGTCACATCAGTTCCATCAGTTCCTCTGTCATCATCTCTCCCCTTCCCTTCCCTCTCCTCCTCTTCTCTCTGTTGTCTCAGAGTAATCAATCTGGTGGTAGAACACACACACACACACACACACACACACACACACACACACACACACACACACACACACACACACACACACACACACACACACACACACATTGTTCAGTCTTTATGACATGTCATTCTATTTTCTCTTCAACTCTGACACCAGAAATGTGTCCTTGATTATTCAAGGAAAAAGTTTACATTTCTGTTACTTCTCACTCTGCTGTAAGTGTAGTATCGTTCCTATTTATTGTAATTCTGTATCTACTATTCCTGGCAACTGACAGTAGATACTTCAAAATGTAACATCTGTTGGGAGGCTGTGGGATATGAGGGTAATGAGGAACAATTCTATCGGTGCGATTTCCTACACAGGGCATATTTTGAATTTTGGAAGGGAAATGAGATTGGACTTGTCTGCTAACACAGAAGATCTGTCCTGGTTCTGCCAATTTCACATTGCCAAACTTCTCAATTCATCTTTTGAACATCCATTCATATTTTTTCTAATGAATCCCTCTATGATTCCTCCATCATCTCTCTCCCCCTCTCTGTCTCTCCCACTCAAATATTTAAGCAATCATTCATAATTTAATCAATCACTCATTCTGTCACTCTCTCCTCCTCCCCTTTCTCTGTCTTTCTCCCTCCCTCTCCCTCACCCCATCATTCACTCTGTCCCCCACTCTCACCCTCCATCCCTCTCTCACCCAAAAGCAATAGCAAGGCCTAGGCTGGCCGTCAGACTCAGGGCAGTAATTATGATGATGATGACCAGCAGGAGGTTAGTGGGAGGGTGAGAAATGGGGGAGACATCATAACTTGCAGGGAGGGAGGGCAGGGTGAGGAGAGATCTGGGAGTCGGGACAGGTGACGGGGTGACTGTGGACAAAAGAGAGGGAGAGGTGAAGGGTGATCTGGCCTATTCTGTTTCCAAATGTCTTTATTTCCATCCCATTTCATGCCTATTCTACTGGAGAATTGTAACCCCTGAATGTCTATGCCTCTATCAATTGCTTTGTTAAAGACTGATCTGTCCTCTTGAAGTAATCACTAATCTAACACAGCTGGATAAGTGAAAGCAAAGAATATAACTTTTAACAACTCTTATCACTTTAACATTCAGGGAAGGGAGAAAGGGATGATGCATTTCTGAAGTAGGCCAGGGGCTACATGTATTCAAACTGGCCTACCAGTGAGAAGGAAGTGTGTGCGTGAAAGGACAGTTCCTTTGCCATCCGTTAGGAGGCAGCGGTACATGCCCTCCTCATCGACATGCAGCTGGTTCAGCACCACAGAGGAATCCTCAGTAACCACCAACACTCTGAAATCACCCTCTGTCAGCTAGAGGGAAGTGAACATGGGAAAGGGATGGATGAAAGACAAAATGAATAACATTACATGTATGTGTTCAAAGCCAGAATGCTCCTGTGTGTTTGTCTGCGTGTGTGTGTGTGTGTGTGTGTGTGTGTGTGTGTGTGTGTGTGTGTGCACCCTAACGTCTTACATTTGCAGTCCTTTGCGTCCCTGGAGCCCAGGTGTAGTGATAATCTGGCCGGCCCACCACTAGACTATGCCAGGGGAGGAAACAGTCCAACACTGCCTGTCCCCCCTCTGCTGCCTCCACTGGATACTCTACCATAGAGAGGAGTAGGGGGAGGGGGAGGGGGGGAGTGAGGAAGAGAGAAGAATGGTTAGAGGAAGGGAGGGATAGACAGAGGGATTGATTTAACCTCAGACTAAAATAGTTTGAACAGGTCAGTATTACCTAAGTCATCTATGACATTCAAGAAGAGTAGACAGCGCTGCTGCATAAAGACACACACACATACACAAACACACACACAGGCTCGCCCACGCATGGACGCACACATGGATGCACGCACACACACTCACCACCGCAGTCCTGAGTGGTAGAGGGGCAGGTGTGCAGCTTGTACTGACAGGAAAGGCAGTTCATTACTCTCTGGTACAGCAACCCTGCAGTTTAGAAAGAGAGCACAAGTTGTTGCTGATCTATAAAGTAATAACTGTAATGGAAGTGGTTGTGTGTGTGTGTGTGTGTGTGTGTGTGTGTGTGTGTGTGTGTGTGTGTGTGTGTGTGTGTGTGTGTGTGTGTGTGTGTGTGTGTACGTGTGCGCATGCGTGTGTGTGTGTGTGTGATCACAGGCCCATAGGTGAGGTAATGATATGGAAATCAAAGTAAAAGTGATGAAATGATGGCACTATGGAAGGGGGTGAAAGGAATGGCAGATTAAAAGACAAATTAATTAATTTGATCATGGGCTTACCACATTTGTTTGGGCAGAGACCTGACAAAATGAAAACAAGACATTAGTTAAATTCCACTCTATGTAAAGGGTTGCCATTCACTGTTATTACAGAAAGAATCATACACATATTACAGTGGCACTGTTAGTATTACTGTTGGTATTGTTGATATTAACACTTGGCTACAACTGAACCCTTCACCTTTCTGGACAAAAGTCTGCAGGTGTTTCTCTAGAATTTTCCTGCCTTTCTCCAGAATTTGAATGGCCTCAAACGTCAGAGGCCCTTACACAGGGAGAGGACAGACAGACGGTAGTCAGTTTCACACACACACAAATACACAAGCACAAACGCACACACGCACGTAGGCACACACACACCTGTGAGTTGGCTGCCTTGGAAACGGTCAAACTCACTCTGGTATTCTGTACTGGCCCTGTATAGGGTGGTCGGGTCTGGGGGCACACACACACACACGTACACCACACGCACACCGTACACCACACACACACACACACACACACACACACACACACACACACACACACACACACACACACACACACACACACACACTTACTAACGTGCACTGTAACACCTACTAAGAGGCCTGGACCTTTATGGCACAGTTGGTAGTGCGCTTGGCTCGTAAGTAACCACCACCTACCAATAACTCCGCTATACTGGTTGCTGGTGGTTGTGTAGGTGACGTAGGCGTAGTCTAGAATCTTCTTCAGTTCTATCTGGTCCTCTACGGTGGCAGAGGCAGCAGCCAATAGGTAGTCTTCATGGAGGAGCCTGACCCTGCGGTCACACTGCAGACAGGGTCTCCCTGCAGGGACACAGCACAGCAGGGACAGCAGACATAGAAGGCTGGGGACAGACAGGAGCCGGACAGACAGGGGGAAAGACAGGGCCCTAACTGCCTTTTCCATAGCTAACTTTACTGACATAGAGATGGAGAGAGATTGACCTAAGTCGTTTCAACACCAAAGCATTATGATGCTCTACAAATGCGTAACTCCATGGCAGCTGTTTTAATGTCTACTGGGCAATGTTGGCAGGAACAATATACAACCTTCTAATACGGGAAGATAAAATTGCTAACTGCTCACTAAACAAAAGCAACTTAAGTGGTAGAATTAGAATGAGTACTATAGAATTAGAATGAAGAATTCCATTTCTATGGCAGCAAGCAACATAAAGTACTGTGAAGTCACAAACACTAAAGTTTGAAACACTCACAAACACTTCATAGAAATATAATTCTACTGTGTTCCTGCAGTAACTTTACAGGGACATCACAACTGTATTGCTTTGCATAGTTCAATGTCGGCCTAATGGGAACACTTTGTTAAGTTTGTGGCTCACTGCTGACACTCAGTGGTGGAAGCTGGGCATGTGCAACAGTGAAGGCCTGTAACTGCTCGATCAAATCCACTAATATAATAACAGCATAGCTGACATGATAATGTATAGTCATGGAAGGTCAATAAAAGGTGTTCATGATTGGCACCCTATTCTCTATGCAGTTAAATACTTCTGACAAGGGCCCATAGGGATCTGGTCAAAAGCAGTGCATTATATAGGCCAGTGAATAGGGTGCCAGTTGGGATGCAGTCAGTGTTTCAGTATTAAAGCCTTCATCAGGGTGTTTTCAACACTGAGCTATATATTGCATGGGCATGACAGTAAAACAACTAATAACATAATAGGCTAACAATGATAGACAGGAGACAAACCATGTAAATGACATCCATTTTTTATTGGCTGGCTATATCTATCTGTTATCAAAACCATACATATCAGAATGACTGGACGTGGATAAAGCAACAGAATGAACCCTGTGTAACAAACCCAGGCTACGTCCCAAATAGCACCCTATTCCCTAAAGTGCACTATTTTGGACAAGAAACCTATGGGCCCTGGTCGAAAGTAGTGAACTGGGCCTCCCAAGTGGCTCAGTGGTCTAAGGCACTGCATCTCAGTGCTACAGGCTTTACTACAGACCCGGGTTCATTCCTGGGCTGTGCCACAACCGGCCATGTCCGGGAGTCCCATAGGAAGGTGTACAATTGGCCCAGTGTCATCTGGGTTAGGGGCTTTACTTGGCTCATTGCGCCCTTGTGTCGGGCCGGGTGCCTGCATGCTGGCCCCGGTTGCTAGTTGAACGGTGTTTCCTCTGACACATTGGTGTCACTCCCCAGTCTTAAACTGGGGAGTGTTAAGGAGCGCGGTTAGGTGGGTCACGTTTCGGAGAATGCATGACTCCACCTTCGCCTCTCCCGAGCCCGTTCGGGAGTTGCAGCTATGAGACAAGTTAGAAAATTGGGGGTAAAATAAAATGTTAAAAGTAGTGCAATAATAGGGTGCCATTTGGGACACAACACTGTAAGAACACTTTACATTAAACCCATGTACTGTTCTAAAACTACTTTGGTATCCAGAATGAAATTACTCAACAGTTCATGTTAACAGCAGATAATGTATATGAAACAATGATTGATTGCAATCATTAATTAGTTGATAAACAATTACAATGAACAGGAATGGTTTGATTTACTATTGTAGTTACTATTAGTTACGTTCAACTATTCTATGTAAGTTTAAACATAACGTGTTGCTATAATAACAGATCAACTGACTCCATGTTTTTGGAAACCAGAATGTGTACGTGACTTTACAATAAACAATGACTGGATTATAATGAGAGGAAAATCCCCAAGTGATAACACCAACTAATCAATATTCCATGCATGTACATTAGTCATTGCAAATTATTATTTACATGTCAAGACACTTTATTTCAATTTAATTCAATAGCAAACAATAGTAAGGACGGTCTATTGATACATTCCATCGGAAAGTATTCAGACCCCTTGACTTTTTCCACATTTTGTTACATTACAGCCATATTCTAAAATGGATTAAATAACAAAAAATCCTCAGCAATCTACACACAATACCTCATAAAGACAAAGCAAAAACATGTTTTTAGAAATGTTTGCACATTTATTATAAATATTAATCAGAATTACCTTATTTACATAAGTATTCAGAGCTCAGGTTCATCCTGTTTCCATTGATCATCCTTGAGATGTTTCTACAACTCGATTGGAGTCCACATGTGGTAAATTCAATTCATTGGAGATGATTTGGAAAGGTGCACACCTGTCTATATAAGGTTCCAAAGTTGACGGTACATGTCAGAGCAAAAACCAAACCATCTTCCTTCGAAGGAATTGTCCGTAGAGCTCAGAGACAGCATTGTGTCGAGGCAGAGATCTGGGGAAGGGTACCAAAGCATTTCTGCAGCATTGAAGGTCCCCAAGAACACAGCGGTAGCCTCCATCGTTCTTAAATGGAAGAAGTTTGGAACTACCAAAACTATTCCTAGAACTGGACGCCATTCTGGATACCAAACTGAGCAATCGGGGGGAAAGGGCCTTTGTCAGGGAGGTGACCAAGAACCCGGTGGTCCCTCTGACAGATCTCCAAAGGTCCTCTGTGGAGATGAGAGCACGTTCCAGAAGGACAGCCATCTCTGCAGCACTCCACCAATCAGGCCTTTATGGTAGACTGGCCAGACGGAAGCCACTCCTTAGTAAAAGGCACATGACAGCCCGCTTGGAGTTTGCCAAAAGGCACCTAAAGGACTCTCAGACCATGAGAAACAAGATTCTCTGGTCTGATGAAACCAAGATTGAACTCTTTGGTCTGAATGCCAAGCAACAAATCTGGAGAAAACCTGGCACCATCCCTACGGTGAAGAATGGTGGTGGCAGCATCATACTGTGGGGATGTTTTTCAGCGACAGGGACTGGGAGACTAGTCAGGATCGAGGCAAAGCTGAACAGAGCGATCCTTGATGAAAACCTGCTCCAGAGCGCTCAGGTCCTCAGACTGGGGCGAAGGTTCACCTTCTAACAGGACAACTATTCTAAGCACACAGCCAAGACAATTATTTTTTTTTTTTATTTAACCTTTAACTAGGCAAGTCAGTCAAGAACAAATTCTTATTTACAATGACGGCCTACCAAACACGGACGATTTGATTCAGCCTGGTTTCGAACCAGGGACTGTAGTGACGACTCTTGCACTGAGATGCAATGCCTTAGACCGCTACGCCACCCGGGAGCCCAAATGCAGGAGTGGCTTCGGGACAAGTCTCTGAATGTCCTTGAGTGGCCCAGCCAGAGCCCGGACTTGAACCCGATCGAACATCTCTGGAGAGACCTGAAAATAGCTGTGCAGCAACGCTCCCCATCCAATCTGACAGAGCTTGAGAGGATCTGCAGAGAAGAATGGAAGAAACTCCACAAATACAGGTGTGCCAAGCTTGTAGCGTCATACCCAAGAAGAATCGATGCTGTAATCGCTGCCAAAGGTACTTCAACAAAGTATTGAGTAAAGGGTCTGAATACTTATGTAAATGTAATATTTCAGTTTTACATTTTTTATAAATTAGCAAACGTTTCTAAAAACAAGTTTTTGCTTTGTCATTTTGAATACTTTCCAAAGGCACTGTAAATACAGTTAAATACCCTCTTAAATATAAAATCCCCATATTTGGGGACCCTATTTGTTGTCTTTATTCAATTCAGTTTGGTATGAGAATGGTAGCCCCTATCTGCAAAAGCAGGGCGTCTGCAGAAAGCAGAGTATCTTGGCTATTGATCTGTACCTTAAAATCTTTGGTCTGACTTACTACCATATATGGGCATACAAATGTATAAGGCCAGGCCGAGCCAATTACCTAATTTCAAGGTTTTCGACAGTGACATCCCGAGGGGTTCGTGCTGATTGTGCGGAGATTGTGACAGCTGGTTAAATTGCATCCCTTGACAAGGCAAGAACAAGATGTCAGGAGTTGTGCAGTATTATCATAAGGAGACGTATACTTGGAATATGGTGGAGGAATGGAGGGAAAAAGAGAGGCAGAGGAGGTCTAAGAGAGAGAGAGAGAGGAAGAGGGTGAGCTTGAGTCAGTAAAAAATGGCGGGGAAAAGGGAGATGGTTTGTTAAAGAAGAATGGTAGAAAGTGGAAGCAGAGTGAGCTGACAGGAGAAGTGGAAAGAAATGAGGTCGAAGTATCAGAGGTGGGTGATGTGGTGAAGTTCTCGGAGCCTGAGGCTTGCACCAAGGGTCAGGATAAAGATGAGTCTGTGACAGTAGGAGTGAAGTTTTTGGAAAAAGTGGACACTTGCCTTTTGTCTGATTCATTTGTGGTTTCAGGGTGGGTGAAAACAGAGTTGGGTGCAATGGAATCTGTGAGGGTAACCAGAAGTGGTCTTGTGATAATTGTTTGTGTTTCTGCTGGTCAGAGGGAGAAGGCGATCCGCGTTAAATGAATGGGGGAAAGAAATGTGAATTGTTTTGCTCTCAAGTGAAGGGCGTGATTACTGGCATAGAAGTAAATGTAAAAGTTGACCAACTGAAGGGGAAGATTCTCGATGTTTGTGATGCTCGTCGTTTGGGGCAACGCAGACAGGGTGGCGTGAGTGGTGAGACAGAAGAGTCATTGTCTGTTATTTTTAGTTTTGATGTTGAGTCTTTGCCCGAAGTGATTTTAAGAGAAATAAGTTATCTTGTATGAGCTTTTGTGCCGAATACATTACATTGTTACAGGTGTCAAGCTTATGGGTATGTGGCAGAAGTGTGTAGGAGGGAGGTTCCTACAGAGGATTTAAAAAGTCTACACACCCTTGTTAAAATGCCAGGTTTTTGTGATGTAAAAGAATGAGACAAAGATAAATCATGTCAGAACTTTTTCCACCTTTAATGTGACCTATAATGTGAACAATTCAATTGAAAAACAAACTGAAATCTTTGAGGGGGAAAAATAAAAAACTCACAATAACCTGGTTGCATAAGTGTGCACACCCTTAAACTAATACTTTGTTGAAGCACCTTTTGATTTTATTACAGCACTCAGTCTTTTTGGTTAGGAGTCTATTAGCATGGCACATCTTGATGTGGCAATATTTGCCCACTCTTCTTTGCAAAAGCGCTCCAATCTGTCAGATTGCGAGGACATCTCCTGTGCACAGCCCTCTTCAGATCACCCCAGAGATGTTCAATTGGATTCAGGTCTGGGCTCTGGCTGGGCCATTCCAAAACGTTAATATTCTTCTGGTGAAGCCATGCTTTCGTGGATTTGGATGTGTGCTTTGGGTCGTTGTCGTGCTGAAAGGTGAACTTCCTCTTCACCTTTCTAACGGACGCCTGAAGGTTTTGTGCCAAAATTGCCTGGTATTTGGAACTGTTCATAATTCCCTCCACCCTGACTAAGGCCCCGGTTCCAGCTGAAGAAAAACAGCCCCAAAGCATGATGCTGCCACCACCATGCTTCACTGTGGGTATGGTGTTCTTTGGGTGATGTGCAGTGTTGTTTTTGCGCCAAACATACCTTTTGGAATTATGGCCAAAAAGTTCAACCTTGGTTTCATCAGACCATAACACATTTTCCCACGTGCTTTTGGGGGACTTGATGTTTGTTTTTGCAAACTTCAGCCGGGCTTGGATGTTTTTCATTGTAAGAAAAGGCTTCCGTCTGGCCACCCTACCCCATAGCCCATTCATATGAAGAATACGGGAGATTGTTGTCACATGTAGCACACAGCCAGTACTTGCCAGAAATTCCTGCAGTTCCTTTAATGTTGCTGTAGGCCTCTTGGAAGCCTCCCTGACCAGTTTTCGCCTCGTCTTTTCATACATTTTGGAGGGACTTCCAGTTCTTGGTAATGTCTCTGTGGTGCCATATTTCTCCACTTGATGATGACTGTCTTCACTGTGTTCCATGGTATATTTAATGCTTTGGAAATTATTTTGTACCCTTCTCCTGACTGATATCTTTCAACAACGAGATCCCTCTGATGCTTGGAAGCTCTCTGCGGACCATGGCTTTTGCTCTGAGATGCAACTAAGAAAATGTCAGGAAAATCCTACTAGAACAGCTGAACTTTATTTGTGATTAATCAGTCACTTTAAATGATGGCAGGTGTGTAATGACTTCTATTTAACATGAGCTTGAATGTGATTGGTTAATTCTGAACACAGCCACATCCCCAGTTAAAAGAGGGTGTGCACACTTATGCAACCAGGTTATTGTAAGGTTTTTATTTTTCATTTTTCCCCCTCGAAGATTTCAGTTTGTTTTTCAATTGAATTGTTCACATTATAGGTCACATTAACAGTAGAAAAAGTTCTGACATGATTTATCTTTGTCTCATTCTTTTACATCACAAAAACCTGGCATTTTAACAGGGGTGTGTAGACTTTCTATATCCACTGTAGGTGTAAGAAGTGTGCAGAAGGACATGAGACAAAGGATGTGTAGCATTGGGGAAAGTAGTGGTATGTGTTAGTTGTAAGGGTGCCCATGGGGCTGGGGATCAGAAATGTGCTGAGGCAGTGAAGAAAGTAGAGGAAGATGGGTCAAGGGGGAGGGATCCTGAGAGGAGTGGTGTGAGTAGTAGATCTGTACCAGTACAGAGGGATAGGCCAACAAGTGATATATGTGTCAGTAAGATCGGCTGAAACATATATTGGCTGAAACATAAGACAATGGTTATCAACTGTACTGCATGGATGGAACGAAAGTCGCAGAAAATCGAGGTTGTGGTGGCAGCTGCAGAGAGTTATTTGGGTGCACGAGACTTGACATCAGAAGAGTTACAGGGTGTGTTAAGTGGTGGTGTCCCATCCTTTCAGGCTGTTGGCCTGAAGTAGGACTAAATTGATTTAAATAGTGGTGTAGAAAAAGCCCATGGAGTTGGTGGAATAATCCTTTAATTCATTGCCACTTACTCAGCTGGGCCAGGGGCGCTTTAATTAGGTCAGGTGGAAATGTCCGACAGATCTCCACTCCATAAAAGGAGGAAATCACCATCGCCTGATTGCGCTGCTTTCTCTTCCTTCACTCTGTCAAATCCAGAAGTTCTGTGCGTCCATGAATCCACGTAAGTCCACCGACTCTGTTAACCTTTCATCTGAACTTTCATCTGAACTATCTGTTGCGATCGGGAGTGTGGGCCATCAGTTGTTGTTGGAGTTATTTTTGTGGAGCGTGGCTTGGAGCGCACGCTTCAAACATTTTGTGTAATGTGAATGGTCAATGATAGGCCAATTATGTAATTGGTATGGTTAATATGTAATGAAATTCCGTGTACACATGAAGACACTTGAAAGGGTGAAATAAGAAAGTAATTGTTTGTTGAACTGATCGGCTCTGATATCCAACTAATGGTGTTTATAGATTGAATAACCGATCACTGTTTGTATTATTCTTTCATGATTTATGATAAATAGTTACGAGCCTAAATTACTCACCGATGATTCCTATTGACTTATTAATTAACTGGATTGTTGAATTCCCTAAATGATGTTAACAATGAATGATTGTTATGATTAGATCTTTGTGATGATGGATTTGATTGGATACACGTTATTCTGTTTCCTTTGTTATGCAGCACAGACTACTCAGTAAATATACCACTTTATGGTTAAAGGAATTCCTGCCTCAGTCTCATCCATTTCTCTGTCACCTGACCCGTGACCACCTGTTCACCCTCACTGTCAGTCATCCTACCTGTCCAGCTACCCACACAGATTCCACTAATCTTTCAAGTGGAGTAGGGTGGCACAACCACAATGAAAGGAGGCATGCAAAAAAACACAACTTTGCATGGAGACGTTTTAGTGTCAGTGAAACAGAGATGCTATGTCAATATGGAAATGTGTGTGTGTGTGTGTGTGTATATGTATATATATATATATATATATATATATATATATATATATATATGAACACGTACTTACAAGCATCATCCTCATGGAGTGACTTTCCAGATTTCAGACCTTTAGTTAATGAAAAATGTAAAACACGCATCACATCTTACATTTGGTTCTGACCACATTGTATAATGAAAATACAATATTTGTTTAATTATACAAGGCAATGGCTTTTACGATTCCAAAATCAATTAACACAAATTTGATATGTAGCCTTGAGCTACGTGGTGGTCTGGTGAATCACTGTTTTGTTGCATGGCCTGAAAGGGCATGTGTATCAGACCACCTTAGTTTCTATTTAACGTGCCTATAGAGAAGCTTCTGTTACTACTGTTATGTATCTGGATTTAGCAACCACATGTTTATCTGATATTAAACATTCCTATGGCAAAATACTATGTTGCTATCTAGGTGTAATCTTGCTATTTGATTAAATGCTGTTGTTACGCACGCCCCTAGGAAGAGGGAACGCAACACCCTGCTACAACTTAACTCCCCGTGAAGTGAAAAAGGTATGGGATTGTAGGTGCGAGTAAGGATGACAAAGGCAGTGAATTTACCATTTACAGGGAATTTGATTCCTCACACGGTAAATTTGGAGAAAAGGGTCTGAACGGAACCAAAGTAAATGTCTAAGCCCCCTCTCCTACCTTACCTGCCTACCCACTACTTACCTAACCTACCACCACCTGGTGCGCTAACCAAAATACAGGGGTTGGTCCGCCCAGGTCTTACCTAGTGTGCATATTAATACTACGGGTTATGTATGCCCGCAAGTCTCTTGCCTAAGCACTCTTTAGGTGCCTTCCCCTTCCCCCCTGGGAGCATATGAAACAGAATATTACAAACTACTTAAAAAAATAAAATAAAAAACTCTGACAAACAACTAACACAGGACATAACCATCCGCTCTGTCTGTCTGTCTGTCTGTTCTGTCTGTCTGTCGCAACTGAATCTTGATAGTAATTTCTTGACCTTAAATGTTGACTTTCTTCTAGATAACCCTCCGTTCTGATTTAATTATTATATCTTCAATTATACAGATGACTTTGTGGTTCATTTGATACTTTTGTTGATGTATTTCTATAGGCCGTAAACTCCAGTGTTCCCTTTTTCTATTTTTACAGAAGGATGTTTAATTTTTTTCATGTGCTTAAGTTGAGTCTCCTTCAGTTTCCCAGTAAGTGACCATTTCTTCACATTTAAAATCACGAGGCAGTAAACTGCTGATATCGTCATATCAACAAATTTGGTGCTCTTTACCATAATTCAAATAGCATTTTATGTCTCTTATAAAGATGATATGGCTAAGAGCAGCAGAAAACATCATCCAGTTAGCCATTTGCTCAGATATCCCCTGTCAAGACCCTTGGATCAGAGGGACAAGGACTATGACTCCTTCACTCCCACCTTTTACTTTGAGGACCCTCTATATCCCCCTCACCGCACCCCCAAACCTGTCCCTCCTCCACTGCTCCGACCCACACCACCACCCCCAGACGAGGACCCATACAGGCCCATTAATCCCCCTAATACCTCTGTCCCTCCTTTCAAAGGCGCTGTCCCCCCTATCACAGGTATTGTATATCCTTCCTGTTTTCTTAGTGGAAACTGTGATCACTTATGTGGCCCTCTGCCCTTCCCTCCGCCAGCCCTGGCCCCTTGCACCCAACCCTCAGACTCTACACGCGGGGACACAGACCAAAGTGGAGGCCTCCCCCGTGTGCCCATACAAGGAAACAGAATCCCTCCAGTCTATGTTTTCACAGCCTCTGATAAGGAGCAGCCCAGAGTATTCATTCTGCCCTCTGCCCCCAGTGGCCAACCAGACAGATTGGCCCCCATCCCGCCCTGTAACCCATATTTGTACTTCCTTCAGGACAGAGCACAAACACGAGGGTGGAGGCAGCAGAGGGACTTCCTGGACCCATCTTTGTATTCCCATCTGAGGTGGCCACTGGGATGGGCAACAGTGGGGTTAACATGTCGTCTCCTCCCCTACGACCTGACTCTGTTCCTCCTCCCATCCTCATTTACCCTGGTGTTTTTATTCCCATCATAGGAGAAAACATCGGACATAGAAAATAGGCTGCCAAGATTCAAAGTAGTTTTCCCCAGTTCACCCCACAGATCCTCACACAACTCGAGGAGATAGAGCCTCAATGAAGGCATATTGATTAGAATAATAACAGGTTTATGTGTTTGTGTTTTGTATTGAAAGTAGCTGGAGATTAAACTAAATTAATGTATAATGCTGATTATTATATAACAATCCATACTGTCAATCGTTGGGTCTTTTTATACTTAATGCATATTTCTGTTTACCATTGGATGTAAAACAATTATATGCAATAAGTTAATAAAACTTGCGTGTTGCGATGTTACAGCGTATCTGTGCACATTTTGGGAAGAAATACAACCATTTAATTATTTCATGAATATTAGATAATGGCATTTTAATGTGCAGCGTGATTGTAGCTTCTCTGCTTCAGGAAAAATGTGTATTGGTCTATTTGTTTTTCTGTGTTTACTCAAATGAATTTGGTTCCTGAGGAATGAGGGTGTTCCTTCGATTTGGTGGAATGATATAATTAAAAAATCATTCTTCATTTAATGACTACTGTAAAGTCTTCACAGAATATTGCCCTGGGTCTAAAATTCTGTTTTAGTAGTTGTTTACCGGGCTTATAGTTTTTTCTTCAAATTACATTGGTTCATCTGTCTGTTATTTCCGTTACTCTCTCATTTAACACTTTGGGGGATTTAATGTTGAAGTTTCTATTCTTTAAATATAGACAAGACTAAAGTATATACCAGTATTGCCATGTAAATGTGTCAGAAAATGTCATGAATTATCATGGAGTGACACTTGGTTTATTCCACGCACCAAATCATGCATATAAGCATACCCCATTCCTACAGTGTGTATTGTTCATTCATACATCCCAGTTGATTCTATAGTGTTCTTATTAGCACTGGATATACAGCAGGAGCAGGAACTTTTCATGTGTATTCACTGGGACTGTATACCCCTTCCTTTTTATGCTGAAGACAAGAGGGTACTCAACCTAATCAAGGTAATGCTTAGAATAAAATGGATTTTCTACTAGTCTTTGCCATATCGTGTTGAATGGTCAAATGGTCCTGTGTTTTGGACAATCATATCACATGACCTGGATTTGAACCTTTATTTAAAGCTTTTTCAACAACCTGTCTCCTTTTCTTTTTATGTCAGATGGTCTAGCTCCACCCTCAGATAATTGCTTTAATTTTTGGTGTAATTCTAATTCCTGGCTTAAAATAACAGTTAAAATCTAGGTCATGAGACATGATAGTTCAAAACACATGGCCCTATAGAGTGAATTATGTTCAATTCTAATGTATTCAATAAACCTTTGGTACTCAACATTGTTTGTCAAGTTTACTATGTTAAAAACAGTGACATTTATTTTACTCTTTCAGAAATGAAGGGGAAAGAAATTGAGATTTTGAGGACCGCCTTTTATATTTTATTTGTGGCAACAGTAGCATCTTCAAAACCAGTAAGAGTGCCCCTGCTGTTATCCATCATCTTTATTCTGATATATCTGTAATTATTATAATGTGCACAATAACAAAGTCAGTGAATAGAGACTGTGTCAAAAGTGTCCTATTCTATGTTTCTACACTGAAATAGTATTTATATTTGTGAAACCAGGTCAGTCTACATGGATTCCAATTCAGAAGCATGATGGCTGACAGCCTGGAATCGTCTGAGTCCAGCAAGTCTTCCTCAGAGAATGGTCAGCCAATGGTCGCTGGCACTGAGACCGCAATACCAGACACTCAGGAGGAGACAGACCCACCAGACAGCGAAGCTATAGCCTCTGAAACAGCCTCAGAAGTTGATGATGCTTTAATTGCTTCACAAACCGCACTTCAAACTGATGCCTCATCAGCAGATGTACTAAATGGGACAGAAACTGAGGCTACCTCACAGCATCCAGTCATCGTTGCAGTGACTGATTCTCCCAGTCTGACTTCTGATAATGCCACAACCCATATACGGTCTATGGTCACAACGGCTCTGCCATCAATCACTGACACAGCCACAATTCAAACTTTCTATGTGGGCACAACGCCTCCTCCGGGCCCATACCCCATACCCATTATGGAGCAGCCAACACCTCCACCAGTCTCCCCAATACTAAGCCTAACTCCCCAGCAGTCAGTTCCATTGGGAACCACTGATGACATAGCTGGTGTGCCAGGTTGTTTTACTGTAGTATACATAACAAGACCTCAAGCTCAGCCAGTTCCTGCTAGAGGTGATAACATTTAAAGCAGAGAGGAAGTTATTATATCTTTGATTAAAGTCAGACATAAAAGCTGGCTTTTTTTTCTTCATTTGTCTTTATGAACATATGAGCACGTTGCAGCCACATAGTGAGCTGGAGGGGCGCCTGTGCTGCAACTGGCTGAAATGCTCATGAAAATGAATCACTATAATATTTTGCACTATATAAGTGATAAATATGTAGATGTACTGTACTTTATATTGCTCAGTGTCTTCCATGAGTCAGTCTCACATGTATTTTTTCCCATCTTTTATCTTTTGTCTGATTTATTTTGAAAGGTGACACAGATTGCATTAACACTGTCAACAACATTTTAGTCTATTTGCAAAAGAGGATCCACCGTCTGTAAATAAATGCTCTTTAAACATTTAGAAAAAGGACGGAAGTCAGAAAGAGTACCTTTTCGTGTGCTGCAGGATATTTTGGGGCTTTTGATTATACTGCAAAACTTATTACAGGCGATTTACAGATAATGCCAGCTGTTGGGCATTCTTTGTGACTCCCATTGTGTCCTCAGTTATCATTGAATGAATGAATGATGATACATTCCTGGTTTAATTTTGTACTGTAAAGTTTGTCTTGTATACAATTGAATGTCTGACCCAGAAAGACACAGAGACCCTGGAGCAGATGGCGTTTAACTTCTGGTATGAATGCAATGCAGTGAGTGAACAAGTGGGTGTTGTTGTTTTTTTCTGGTATTACAGAGACACTTTTGTTGAGAGATACCAAAGCTCATGGCATGAAGTATGTTTGCCACCGCACAACACACATTGATCATTTACTTGTGACACAGACACAGACAAATATTTTTCAAATAGCTTCACTACTTGGACCCCAAATAAACATTTTAAAGTTGTACTTTTTCATATTCCTACATGGAACGTATAGGAACCATAGACCAAGCTGGACCCTTAATGGTCAGCCTACCATACAAAAGGCAGCAGAAGGTAGCTAAATGCATCTGCCACGTTGTATAGATGATAACCTGCAACCAGTTTAGCCCCCTGTCCTGAGATGATAACAGTCTGTAATCTGATGCATTGCGAATGTTAAGCTCTTGAGCCGCTTAAAACCACTTGCGGTGTAAAATTCATACTCATCTGATAATGTGGACAGAACACCATACTAACATTAATAGCCTGGTCAGAAATTACCTCTATTTTGTAGCACTTATTAGGCACTATTTTTCAAAACTCCCAACTGAAATAAATAAGTTGTTGTTGTCTTCATTGGGAATTGTATTCATTAACATTTATAAAATGTTGATTGACATTTCAAAGCCTCTTATTCAAGTACCTGTGAAGATGTATAATATTCATAATTTGAATTTACTGTACATAGATTAAACACTCTTTACAATCCATTTGGAGGTCCTATTGAAATCCACGTAATCCTATGGTATGATACTGCTTGTGACTGAGTACTACACCCTAATAAGTATTGATGTGTGTCTAATTACTGTAATGACCAGGTCTGTCTAGTCAACAACAAACACTATTTCTGCATGTTCTTCACTTAAATACAAAAACATTGTAGTGAAAATAAAATAAACAAATGCTTGCTCCTAGGGATGAGGTCAAATTTCAATTTAGATTGACCCGTCCCTGACCCTCAGTGCACTAGTTCATATAAACATGTTTTTTTTGTGAAACACTAACATAGTTCTCCAGAGCCTGGCAGCTCTATTCAAACATCAAGGCTATAACAAGTTCAGCTTAAGTCCTTAATTGCTTTAACCAATAGACTGGTATGGAAACAGAGGAGAAAAAAGGAAATACATTATATTGAAACTGGCCCAGTACAAGTGTTTGACTGGATCTGTGTGTAGACCTTTTAATCAGCAAGTCAATAATCTGATATCCTATAAGAGGATTCCTTTTCCAAGCCAAGTTATGTCAGACAATAAAATGGCTGTTGAGTTATTTTATAGAATTAATATCTTCTCTACGATCACCATCACTATCAGTCTTCTTGTCAGTGTTATTGTATATAATTGTTCTCCATGTGTAGTTGTAATGTAATTAATGTCATTTAATATCTTGTCAAAGTGAGCTTGTGGCCTTGATTTTAATAGGCTAAGAGAGACCAGAGACACCTGTTGTCCACTCTGACAGGAAGCATGTTAACGTCTTAAAGTCCTTATCCTGTTTAAACACCCCCACAACCTCTTTGTTCTCCTGCAGCACAGGGGTCTCTGTGTCATTACAATCTGGCAATAAACAATTAACAATAACATTCAGACTATTTTCTGGAATTATGTGAAAACCAAAATGAATGTATTGTATCACAAGAGAATACAAAAATCCCCTCGTTGGAGAGTCATTCATTCAAATTCTTAATCTGTCCCCTAAACCTAAGGAAACTATCACCTAGACAATGGATTAGCCTACACCTAGATTACTCAATTGGAGCAGTGCTTGGCCAGCGTTCATGAACGCATGTGCTCAGCAGTATCAGTCGACATGGATGCAGTTGAGGTAACGGCAGTCCCTACTCTGCCCAAAACAACACTATAGCAAACCTATTGATGAATTCATGAAGGGGAGAGTTCATGTATCAGTTTGTCTTCGTATACTCAGTTTGATGACACATACCGTATACAGACTTGTTTACAGACTCTAAGGAAGTGAGTTGATGAAGTGTGTTCACTGACAGACGTATTTGTATTTATTAGGGATCCCCATTAGCTGCTGCCAAGGCAGCAGCTACTCTACCTGGGGTCCAAACACATTAAAGCACTTACATTACACACAGGGCCAGAGGAGCTCGGGAGGGGATAATGGTATGTAAATGTTCTGTAAGCACATGGATCCTCTGTCAGCATCATTGATGGGGCCGTGGCACACAATGCATCATGCTAACATCCTCTGCATGCGCTTAATCAGAGGGGGGTATTAAAGTAGAACAGTAATGCTCCCAGATTTGAATCTGCCGTCTGCTGTATAGCCCACGGAAGGCAACGACATGGGAAGCACCGGGAGGATGCTCAACCTTTGGAACAGGAGGCAGAGCCTCTTCCCTAACTACAAAGTCACTGGGCCTAGTGCTGAACTTAGAAGACCCTCAGAAGACAGCACCCTTCCATTCACCAAGGACAGCTGTATAAAAGAGTGGAATTCCATGCAGGAACTGAGCAAGGACATTTATGACATCTACTCTGAGTATGAGGATGAGGAAGATGAGAAGCCTTTGGCTCTTCTTTCAAGGCTGGCTTCACCCACCAAGAATTACAATCTCAACATCAATGTTGGGGGGAAGTCCTATCAGATAGCTTACCGGTTGGCGGCCAGGTACCCCAAAACTAGGATAGGGCGGCTTGCCACCTATACAGACCACAACAAGAAACTGGACCTGTGTGACGATTACCAAGTCAAGAAAAATGAGTACTTCTTCGACAGGGACCCAGAGATTTTCAACAACATCTTCACCTTCTACAGAACTGGGGTGCTGTGGATAAAAGACGAGTTGTGTCCCAGAAACTTTCTGGAGGAGATCAACTACTGGGGCGTGAGGATCAAGAACACCCATCGCTGCTGCCGGATTTCCTTTGAGGAGCGACAGGATGAAATAAATGAGCAGCTGAACATCCAGAGAGAGCTGGAGGCCGAGGTGGAGATCGAGGAGAATGAGGAGCTGTTTCAGGACATGTTTATGGGCCATAACCGCAGAGTGATCTGGAACCTAATGGAAAAACCTTTCTCCTCTGTCCCTGCCAAGCTCATGGCCTTGGTCTCCAGCCTGTTTGTCCTGGTATCCCTGGTGGCCATGACACTCAACACAGTAGAGGATATGCAGTACAAGACTCCCTCTGGCCAATTGAGCGGGAAGACCTACTGTGAATTTGTGGAGTCTCTTTGCATTGCCTTTTTCACCATGGAGTATCTGCTCAGGCTGGTGTCCACACCTGACCTCCAGACCTTCGCCAGGAGCATGCTCAACACGGTGGACCTGATCGCTATTCTACCTCAGTACCTGCAGCTGGCTTTGGAGTGCTTTGAAAACAATGACTACGTGAAGCACGAACACGACATGAGGACAGTTGGGCAGGTGGGGAAGCTGGGCCAGGTGTTGCGGATCATGCGGCTGATGCGTATATTTCGTATCTTGAAGCTGGCGCGCCACTCCACCGGACTGAGGGCGTTTGGCTTCACACTCCGCCAGTGCTACCAGCAGGTGGGCTGCCTCTTCCTCTTCATCGCCATGGGAATCTTCGCCTTCTCTGCCATGGTCTACACTGTGGAGCATGACGTGCCCCAAACCAACTTCACAAGCATCCCCCATGCATGGTGGTGGGCTGCTGTAAGTATATTAGTTCACAATAGGCCATTAGGAGTTAAAAAAAAGTCTATCTAACTTTCATTCTCTGTAGCTTTATATTCAGCTATGTTTCTGGTGATCTTCCAGCGGTGATGCAGGGAGGCTCAGGTCTGGCTTCAGGTCTGTAGTGTGTCCGGTCTATGGCTCGCTCTGTAGTCCCCTCATAATACTACCTACTGCACAATGGCTGTCAGTGGCCACTATCTGAATGATAAGCTTAAACACTGATCTAAGTACCAGTAACCTTTTCATATGAACTGCATGGCCTGACATTACTTAAATGGATGGTTTATATGGTTCCTGGATAATGTCTTAATACTATAATGCTATTACAGGGTGGACTTTAGGTCAGCGCATCTCCATTAGAATATGTGTATCTGTCCATGTCTATGCCTGTCCACATGAAGCATGCCGTATGTGTTTAATTTTGATCAACACTCTGGACATAAAGTCAGGCCACTTTTAGGCCCTGTATATCTCTCTCTGAAAGGGTATGATAGGAATTTCTTAAGTTGTGACTGAAGTGGGACAGATAACACTTTTACATTTTCACTGTGAAAGGGGTTCAAGTTCCATAACTCTTGCAATTTCTGCCCTCCAGGTGAGCATCTCCACCGTGGGCTATGGAGACATGTATCCAGAGACCATCCTAGGGCGTCTCTTTGCTTTCTTCTGTATTTCGTTTGGAATCATATTGAACGGACTGCCCATCTCCATCCTCTTCAACAAGTTCTCAGACTACTACGCCAAACTGAAATCCCACGAGTATACCGCAAACATGAAGAACCGGGGGAAAATTAGGTTTGCCAAAAGGACAGCAATGAAGATCTCACTTTGTTGTGGAGTTGGACACACTACATGATGCTACAGCTAACTGTTTAGGACTTTGTAAGACACAATATCTGCCTGATCTTCCTTACATTGGCAACATATATAGTATCGGGTTGAATAAAGTAATGTTAACTTTGAAACTGCTGAAAACCCATGCACCCTCTTGTCTTACCCATCAGATATGCTTCTCCAGGGGTGGAAATGGGAGGGAGTCTGGGGGAAGGGGGTTCTGGGCGTGAAAACATTTTGCAATGTAACGTTTTGCATTTCACATTGAATTCATAGATTTTACATTGGAGGGTTCCAGGAGTGATTTTCTTTCTCCATTTCTACCCCTGCACTTCACACATATTACCTAATGAGAGTGCTTCTCCCCCAAAGGGTAGGCCTGTTAACAATACCATATAGACAGTGCATTGTCATAAAGAGCTTCACAGCTATGGAGCAACTTGCCCTGTCAGGTCAAGTTGATTCTATTGCTCCTTTTTTATATATTTTTATGCATTTAATGATTGAAACACTTTCTACTTTGCTTAATGTCCTTTATGTCACATGCTGCTTTTTTGTTTTAATTTGTGCTTTTTCAACATTTGAATAACATAGAGCTTTATTGAGATTTGATTTTGCAATCCTTTCTTGTACGTATGTTCAATAAAGAGAAATAATGCTACATGATTTTTGTATGTGCCATTATATTACTGCTGCAAAGACAAACATGGTCACTCACTAATAAAGCAATTATGTGTACATTTTGCAATGCAATGTGATTTACAGGCTTTACAGGGGGGAAAAAACAAATAAAAAACAATAAAAACAAAAGCTGAAATATTTTCTACACAACAAAACTAAATCAAAAGAATGACACAAACTGAACAACTAAAAAGCATCCTAAGGAAAACCAAAACAACAAATATGTGCTTTAAGATCTCTTTTAAAGATGTCCACAGTTTCAGCTCCCCTGCCACAGGTTCTCTGGCAGGCTATTCCAGAGGCGGGGGCATAATAACTAAAGGAAGAGAGGGGTTGTTGTAAATTGTTGTCATTCATGTGTCATGCCGAGCAAGATTGAGGCCAAATCCCAGATGGAAAAACAAAACAACATAGTTTACCTACTGATTGTGAGAGAGGGTATGTTTTGAATCATTAAAATAGGCTTGGCATGTATGGTTTGGAATGTATGAACACCTTACCATGATGAGAAGCTTTCTGTAGCAGCAAATACATTCACTACAGCAGGAGTAGATCCCATACTCTATTAATCTGTCTGATCCTGCCCAATTAGCCTGCTCCCTGTCTGAAGCAAAGACCCACAAAAGCTTGCAGCTGCTGGCATCTTGTGGTTAGTGTTGATAGAGCAGAAAGTGGTGGGCGAGTTTAATACGTCACACTTGATAATCTAGAACATTTAGGTAAATACTCGGTTATGAAATTGAGGATTATAAAGTTTGATAAAATAAAGATATTTTTTGTAATTTTATAAAACATATGAACCACAAGTGAACGTGAAGGGGTTTTCACTAGTTATCACAGCCACAAAGTTAAAATGTCCATATCGTAAAAATTCATGACAACAAACATGAGGTTTTTGGTCTTAATGTAAAGTTAGGATTAGGCATAAAGTTAGCAATGTGGTTGAGGTTAGGATTAGGTTAAAAAAATGGATTTTAAAAAGAGACATTGTAGAAATAGGCGGGGTCTTTGACTTTGTGGCTTTGATAACGCTATATGGAATCCCTGGGACGGTTTCATTACGGTATTTTCAATGGTTTAATCCGTGATTAAGGTTAGGTAAGGGTTATGGTTAGGGGGAGGGACATCCCAAGGATTCCAGATAGCACTAACAAAATTAGAAGCCGGCATTTTCCCACAATCCTTTTCATCAGTAAAGTGACCTCTGGTGTTGCTGTTGTGCAAATTTTCGGAGCAGGCTAACCTACACAAACCAGCAGCAAAATGGTCCCTCCAGTGGCAGTGTCACCGCTTATTAAGGTTTGTGGCAACACATTTGTGTAACATGCTGTTGAAAGTAGTTTGGTTTAAAAATAAAACGTGAATTGTTTCCTAATTTGCAGCACAATGCTGCATTGTTCAAGATCTCTGCCAATCTCAGACAGCTGGCTAACTAACAACCTAGCTAGTGGAATAATTAATAACGTTAGCGAGCTACATTTTCAACACAGCTGTTACTTCCAAACCTGCAATAATTTGCGCATGTTATGCATCAGCTGATAGCTTTGACATTGCATGCAGATTGTTGTTGTGGGCTACCGAGTGGCGCAGCGGTCTATCCTGGTTCGATTCCAGGCTGTATCACAACTGGCCGTGATTGGGAGGCCCATAAGGCGGTGCACAATTGGCCCTTCGTCGTTGGGATTTGGCCGGGGTAGGCCGTCATTGTAAATAAGAATTTGTTCTTAACCGAATTGCCTAGTTAAATAAATGTAAAATAAAAAAGGCCGTGAATTAGCTAGCATTTGTCTAATGTTAGCATTAAATCATTGCCTGAGTGACACTCATTGCCTGAGTGACACTGTCTGATATGCGTCATTTGTTTCTCATTACAGACAGCAAGGTACTCAGCGTTGATAGCTGGTATAGTATTTGGCAAGAGGAGATATGGTGAGTTGTGAACCTTGAATACAGCTTTTACATTGACTAACTGTGCAGACAGGCGGCATGCCATATGGACGCCTCAGGTTGTGGCATACTAACGTTAGAGTACAAATGTCCTATACTGTGGCAACAGACTAACGTTAGCTAAACTAGCAACCTTAACATTGAAGCCATGCAGACACTGACTTGTTGAAAACCTGCAATAACATAACATAACAGATTCTTCATAGTTCTTCACATAAATAGATTACCGGTACATCATATGGTGTTTGATTTTTTTTTTCAGAAGTAATTCCATTTTAAGTTTTGATTTTAACACTCTCCCCTCTAAATTAATTTCAGATGAACTAAAGCCTATTGCTGCAGAGGAAAGAAGGGTTGAGGAAGAGGAGAAGAAGGTTCGTGAAGAACAAGAGAAAATTGCCAAGGCGCTAGCTGAAGGTAAACTTCCATGTTTGTTTTTAAGAGATTACTGGCAAATTTGCTATCCTCATGTTTATTCTTTTAAAGTAAACAAATGTGCATACTTAGATATATGTCCATCAATAGGTATTTTGCATGTTCTATAGGAATAGCCTGAATAATAACATATGGCAGTAAAACAGATGCTTCATGTAATTAAACACTTAATTGTTTCTGTATAGAAACTTGACATCTACTTTTTTCTGGTCTCTCACTACAGCCAGTGAAGAATCGATTTTGAAATGAGCTGGCACTGGGAGAAGTTACTTTGAAGCTCTTCACACTGCTCCTGTATTTTTCCACTCTTATTTTCCTGGATATACTTGGTCCAAAACTCTCCGGCACAGTTATTTTACTGACGTGTGCACTCTAACCGATAAACCCTCACTTGGTCTGGAGACCAAATATAGTTTTTTGTAGTCATTTACATGGCATATAAAATAATGGCTTGCTATTTGGATTCAGAACTGTAATATCACAAATGCAGTATTGTAAGTAAAGTTAAATGTTTGTACCCTTGTTACACACCCTCATGACAATGTCATACATGCTACTTGATAAATAAATGGTAAATATTTATTCTGTCTTTGAATCTTCATTTCATCCTTTCTCGATTTTTCCTTGCACTTGCGTCAACTTTTTTTTGTCACACTTGCTTTGTTTTTGAGTAATGGATATGCTATTATGGATATATATGAAGCGTCATTCATCAACCATCAACTCTAATATTTGTTCTTTCTAATCTTCTAGACATTAAAACTGAAGCTACAAAAATTATTAGATTATTACATGAAACAAGATCGTACTGTTCTGTGTCATGGCCATGCACGTAAATAGGAGGACTGTGGTCTGCTGTAATGACTGGAGTGGAGCAGACCATTGACCTGGCACTGTGCTGTCATGGCCGAAAGCCAACGGTGCAAAGACGCAGTAATTCAAGCTCGTCCCCAGGCTAAATATAAGCAGCAACAATGACAGAAGTGGTTAATAATAGAAAAATACAAAAGCTTTATTTGTCAACTATGTATATTATCTATAGTGCACAGTATAAATTAGCAAGGGATGATCCAATGTATGGCCTTGCTCACTGAAATCATTTTCAGAAATGACACTTATGCAGCCATTTCACCTGGCGTTAACCCTCTTGTAATGCGCTTCAGCGGTCTCCTGTCCAAGAACATTATGTCTGGGATTACAGAACCAAACTGGTGCAACAGATCATGTTACTTAACCCAGGGGCAGGAACATAAAGGCCCATGTGGACTGTTCATTTCATAAAGCGTGCATCCTTACAATTGAATAATTGTTTACTCTTACAACTGCCTGAACTTGACATCCAATCCCTCTTTATTTATAATTGTTCAATGAATATGTTTTATGA
This sequence comes from Salmo trutta, assembly GCF_901001165.1. Taxonomy (NCBI): domain Eukaryota; kingdom Metazoa; phylum Chordata; class Actinopteri; order Salmoniformes; family Salmonidae; genus Salmo; species Salmo trutta. The sequence continues at coordinate 26,050,122 of NC_042965.1, forward strand.
GTTCAAAGAAAGTGATACCAACTGATAAGAAATGCATGTAATTTATTTCCATGTCACTAAAGAACTATCTAATACCTTGGTGTTGCCATGCCCATGTGTAAACAGTACTTTGGCTTGGCTAAGGTAAACTTAATTCACTAGACGTGCTTTCTCTGTGTTTAGACTAGTATACACCCTTGCTCCAATTACATAAAGCCATTTCATTGTGTATGGGAGAGTGCAACAGTTTATGGGCAGGATTTTGTTAACTGGATTAGTAATAGATTAAGATTTAACCCTCCATTTAGGACCAAGATGTGAAAATAATCAGTGAGCTCGTCTGTGCCTTGGGTATATAAGGATCCTCGACAGAAGAGAAACGCATACCTGCAACTTCATTGAAGCTTAACCTCTTGCTTTGTTCCTGAAAAGGTACGTTTTTGCTACTTTTCATGGGAATGTTAAAATGTTTCTGCGAATATTATGTTATGGGCTTTTTATAAGAATGTAGTTACCAATTGAGAGAAACAGCTATTGTGCTTCATCAAAATATTGATTTGTTTTTATTACATATGAAGTTATACTTATGGAATTTCTCTCTTCTCTAGAAATGGACTTCCATATGCTGGCCCTTGTAGTGGTGCTCCTGGCGGGTCTGGAGCAGAGTTGGGCTGCCTCCTGTGTGGTGGACAGCTTCAATGTCAAGGAGGACTTTGACCCCAAGAGAGTGAGTAAAACAAACAGCCCTCTAGAAGACCAAGCTGTCCTGCAAGGCCCTACATCTATTTGTTTTTATGTGCTAGTGCCACAGTACACAGCTAGAAAAATAGTTGCAACACTCCTGCTCCAGTATGAAGGAAATAATAATTTCCTAGGCTACCTGCAAGGCTCTTCAACCAGTTTATCTGTGTGTGCTCCAGTACGCAGGGAAGTGGTACGCTCTGCAGAAGAAGGACCCTGAGGGACTGTTCCTCCAGGACAACATCTCAGCTGAGTACACCATCGGTGACGACGGCTCCATGGTCGCCGCCTCCAAGGGACGTGTCACACTTTTCGGGTAAGAGCTGCATGAAGGTTATTTCTGATGAAACACTAATAGTCTTAAAAATTGAACATGGCTTTCCGAATCTGTGTATAAGGGTCAAACTGAAAACCTTACATCTACTACATGTTTGTAACTTAAAGCCATTTTACATGAATACTGTATCTATGATAAGTTGATTGGAAATACTTTCCCCTATTTACAGATTCTGGGTTGTGTGCGCTGACATGGCTGCCCAGTACACTGTGCCGGACTCTGCCAACCCTGGAAAGATGTTCATGAACTACCAGGGCCTGGCCAGCTATCTGTCCAGCGGAGGTACAACTTCTGAATATACCGTTATATACAAATACACTTACAGGCACAGAGACGCAGCAATAACAACCAGTAAGCCGCGCTCGATACTCACAATACTTTCCTCTTCTCTCAGGTGACAACTACTGGGTGATTGACACCGACTATGACAACTATGCCATCACATATGCCTGCCGTACCCTGAAGGACGATGGAAGCTGTGAGGATGGCTACTCCCTGATATTCTCCCGTAACCCCCGTGGCCTGCCACCAGCCATCCAGAGGAGCATTCGCGCCAAGCAGGAAGAGATCTGCATGGCCGGACAATTTGAGCCCGTGCTGCAGTCTGGTATGGGTTACATTTTTCCTATTTTATATATAAAGCCCTTACATCAACAATTGTTATGAAATGCTTTACAGTAATCCGGACTACACCATCAAAGAGGAAGGATCAGTCTGCATTACTGTAAATGCTGAGTGCCGCCTTTACAAACATTCACAGAGTTACTTAACTCATCTCCTACACAACAAATATTTATTACCAGCATAAATGTGCTTTCTACAACTAAAGCAAATGTTTATTTTTGGGATGTCCAACAAATTTAGCATGCCAGTTGACCCTCTTCTGATTTTTCTCTGCTCAACAGGAGCTTGCTGAATGTCTACTATGAAGGAACATGTTGTCCTGCCAAGGGATCCCTACAACGTGTTGGCTTGGACAGAGATATTTACTGATGACTGAAGAGGGAAATCGCATAAGAGATTTTTTTATATAAAAATTGTTATGCCCTTCATGTACATTACCAGTCAAAAGTTTAGACACCTACTTTATTTTCTACATTGTAGAATAATAGTGAAGACATCAAAACTATGAAATAACACATATGGAATAATGTAGTAACCAAAAATGTTAAACAAACCAAAATATATTGAATGGAAAAGCATTCCAAGTGAAGCTGGTTGAGAGAATGCCAAGTGTGCAAAGCTGTCGAAGGTTAAATGTAGCTACTTTGAAGAATCTAAAATCTTTTGATTTGTTTAACACTTTTTTGGTTACTACATGATTCCATGTGTTATTTCATAATTTGCCTTCATTATTATTCTACAATGTAAAAATTGAGTAGGTGTCCAAACATTTGACTGGTACTGTATATAAAAATAATTATACATTTGAGCATGATGCCTGCACCAATCCAATGGAGGTAGACGCTACATCACAGAAATACCTATATGAATATTAACACCACTGCATTTTCGCTCATTCACTATTCATCAGTTTGTGTTGGCAACAATACAGTTTAAAGAAACTTAGTTGGCTTGGTGAGTACATTGTCCAGGGGAAAAACATAAGCATTCTAATGTTATCACTGTCTCATGAGCATTAAAAAAAGATTCAAAATGGTATAAAAAAACATACATCAAATAAATAATTTTACTTATTGATTGTGAAATTACAAAATATTTGTATGGAAAAATTATTCCATGTAAACAAACATTTCAGACTAAGTCAACAATACATTGGAGCAGCAATAATGCTGATTATATTTTCTGAAAGTAAAAATGTAACAACAAAAAAATATGCTTTTGTACAATGTCATGGTACCATGTAGGAAACACTTTTAGTTTTCCTCTGAATATTTCTCAGTCAGTGAATATTCTCCAGTTCTTCCCCAGTAGTCCACAGCTCGTACTCTATAGCTACCACTAACCTCCAGGTTTTCTGTAATGAAATGAGAATCCACAATGCTTAATACAGGCCAACTATTGCATAAGATCACAAAATAAAGTTTGAACTTTCTAAACCATTCTTACCTGGTGAATATACATAGGACGTGAAAATGGTATCCCGGGTGTTTACCCTCTTGAATTCTTCCTGGTCTTTGGAGAACTCCACCTCAAACGTCTTAATGCACCTACAAATAAAATAAAACATGTCAACTCACCACTAAGTAGAAGAGCCCCCCCCCCCCAAAAAAAAAGTACTTACTTGGAATTTACACAATGATCTTTCCACACAATCATAACTTGGCTTTTTGTGATGCTGATGAATCGCAATCCATTCACCTTATAGGAGATCAATAAAATACAGTTAGGGTATTGATGATTTAACAGGACAGTTTGAAAATAACATCCTGAGAAATGATAGACAAATTAATCACCAAGGTGTGGATAATACTGTCATCAAAGCCGCTGGTAGCACTGACCTGGTCTGGTGTGGCCTTGGGCTGGGCACACACATGTATGAGGAGGACAGAGGGCACATAGAGCTTGGCCCGCATGGTCAGGATGCCTTCAGCAGGGAAGGGCAGAGGTCCATCCATCTGAGGATCCTGGGGGTAAATCAACACAAACCATTCAGCTCAGCTACAATGGCTGTAGTTCATTCCATAAAAAACTGACCATGTTCATACATTGCTGTCACTTAAAACGAAGAGGAATATATGATGTGATTGACTGAAATACAAGCTTACTTATTGAGTGAGACTAGTTATTTGAGAGAAATGTTATTTTCATGGAAGAGGGTGTTTTTCTTTGTACCTCAATGTTCCTCAGCTGTCTGAACTGCTCTGCTGTGGGGTAGTCTGGGCTGCCCATGCTCTGCCACAGCTGGGATGGGTTGGTCACATTGTTGTCCAGGTAATATGTCACATACACAAGTCCTAAAGTCAAAATCGCAATTCATGAAACTGCTGAAGTCACTCTTTTGCTCATCTAACACAGTTCAAATCCAATACTTACAGAACTGAGTATGTCAACCTACTGTAAAATGAGTAATACATTTTAATCCAACTGCAATGTTGTTTGCAACATCAAAGAAGCATTTAAAGTTGAGTACATACAGTGCATTCGGAAAGTATTCAAACTCCTTGACTTCATCCACATTTTGTTACTTACATTTATTCTAAAATGTATTAAATAGTTTTTGTATCAATATACACACACACACACACACACACACACACACACACACACACACACACAATACCCCATAATGATAAAACCAAAAGGTTTTAAAAAAGCTCTTCCCTGTAGCTCAGTTGGTAGAGCATGGTGTTTGCAATGCCAGCATGGTGTGTGCAACGCCAGGGTTGTGGGTTCGATTCCCACGGGGGGCCAGTACAAAAAAAAAAAATGCATGAAATGAAATGTATGCATTCACTACTGTAAGTCGCTCTGGATAAGAGCGTCTGCTAAATGACTAAAATGTAAAATATTTTTAGAAATGTTTGCTCATTTATTACAATTAAACTGAAACACCACATTTACATAAGTATTCAGACCCTTTACTCCAGTACTTTGCTGAAGCACCTCTGGCAGCGATTACATTATTGAGACTTCTTGGGTATGACGCTACAAGCTTGGCACACCTGTATTTTGGGAGTTTCTCGATCGGGTTAAAGTCCGGGCTCTGGCTAGGCCACTCAAGGACATTCAGAGACTTGTCCCGAAGCCACTCCTGCGTTGTCTTGGCTGTGTGCTTAGGGTTGTTGTCCTGTTGGAAGGTAAACCTTTGCCCCCAGTCTGAGGTCCTGAGTGCTCTGGAGCAGATTTTCATCAAGGATCACTCTGTACTCTGTTCCGTTCATCTTTGCCTCGATCCTGACTAGTCTCCCAGTCCCTGCCGCTGAAAAAGGTCCCTACAGCATGATGCTGCCACCACCATGCTTCACCGTAGGGATGGTGCCAGGTTTCCTCCAGACATGGCGCTTGGAATTTAGGCCAAAGAGTTCAATCTTGGTTTCATCAGACCAGAGAATCATGTTTCTCATGGTCTGAGAGTCTTTAGGTGCCTTTTGGAAAACTCCAAGCGGGCTGTCATGTGCCTTTTACTGAGGAGTGGCTTCGGTCTGGCCACTCTACCATAAAGCCTGATTGGTGGAGTGCTACACAAATGGTTGTCCTTCTGGAAGGTTCTCCCATCTCCACAGAGGAGCTCTGTCAAAGTGACCATTGGATTCTTGTTCACCTCCCTGACCAAGGCCTTTCTTCTCCGATTGCTCAGTTTGACCGGGCGGCCAGCTCTAGGAAGAGTCTTGGTGGTTCCAAACTTCTTCCGTTTAAGAATGATTGAGGCTACTGTTCTTGGGGACCTTCCATGCTGCAGACATTTTTTGGTACACCTCCCCAGATCTGTGCCGACACAATCCTTTCTCGGAGCTCTACGGACAATTCCTTTGACCTCATGGCTTTGTTTTGTGGAACCTTATATAGACAGGTGTGTGCCTTTCCAAATCATGTTCAATAAATTGAATTTACCACAAGTGGACTCCAAGTTGTAGAAATATCAAGGATGATCAATGGAAACAGGATGCACCTAAGCTCAATTTCAAGTCTCATAGAAAAGTGTCTGATTTACATAAGTATTAAGGTATGTTTATTTTTTTTATACATTTGCAAAGACTTCTAAAAATCTGTTTTCGCTTTGTCATTATGGGGTATTGTGTGTAGATTTAGGATTTTTTTTATTTAATCCATTTTAGAATAAGGCTGTAACGTAACAATGTGGAAAAAGGGAAGAGGTCTGAATTCTTTCTGAATGCACTCTACATATGAAGTAAAACTTAGTCCTGATTCAGAGACATTCGTCAACACCCACCTTTCTGTCCTGTGAATCCTTTGAGAGAGACCCAAATGAGGTCAGTGGTGGTAGATGTGCTGTTGTCATCGCTGTTGTAGATCAGCACAGTGGCCTGCCAGCTGTCAGAGGTCCAGGACATGAGGGGGTCATGGGTGCTGGCAAGGACCCCCACAGTGCGGTTGTTGGTCCCCCCAACCTCCACAACCTCAGACAGTACCTGAGTCTCTCCTTTTTGCAAAACAATAATTTAAAAAAACTAAACATCATTTCATAAAGTTATAACATCTGGGTAGACAGATTAAGTCCCACCTAAATTTGGTGAAAAAAATAAATAAATAACTGTTCTATACACTTATCACTACAAGAAAAGACAACAGCTTTTGAAAATAAGTACTTATTTATTGTTATTAAATTTGTTGTTCTATTGTGTTATTGACTGTATGTTTGTTTATGTGTAACTCTGTTTTGTTTTTGTCGCACTGCTTTGCTCTATCTTGGCCAGGTCGCAGTTGTAAATGAAAACTTCTCATTTACATTCAATTTTAGTCATTTAGCAGACGCTCTTATCCAGAGCGATTTACAGTAGTGAATGCATACATTTCATAATTTTTCCCCCCGTACTGGTCCCACGTGGGAATCGAACCCACAACCCTGGCGTTGCAAACACCATGCTCTACCAACTGAGCCACACGGGACAATTCTCAACTGGCCTACCTGGTTAAATAAGGGTGAAGTAAATAAATAGAGCGAGCAGCCCCATGATGGTCAGTACAGGAGAAAGCCTCACCTAGCAGAGCAAGCAGCCCCATGATGGTCAGTACAGGAGAAAGCCTCACCTAGCAGAGCAAGCAGCCCCATGACGGTCAGTACAGGCTTCCTGAGCAGCTGGACGTGGGGGGGCTGGGTGTTGTTGACTTGGAAGCGGGCCGTCAGGGTGCGCTGGGTGAACGGATGAGGGTGGTAGCTGAGGAAGGCATTGTCATTGCTTAGCAGGGTGTAGTTGATGGTGTTGTTCTGGTCAGACAACAGCAGGTCCTGGTGTTGGGAGATCACCTGGTGGAAAGCAGGGTTCGGGTCAATTCCATTTCAATACAGTCAATTCAATAAGCACAGTATACTGAAATTCCAATTTCAATGCATTTCAATGAGGAAAGTTTGGAATTTAAATGGAATTGACCCCAAACCTGGTGGACATAGGAGACAGCAATCAGGACAGACAACAGATAAGTCAGTTAACTATTTCATACCTTGACCACCATGGCTGCATATGTCACATCAGCCCTCCACGCCAGAGGTTTCGACCAGCCCACCAATGGATCGGCCTCATCATTGTAAACCGGCAGAGTTCGGAAGAGAGGGAAATGCTCCTGGATCTCTCTCACTGTCTGGATCTCCTGTTCCATGATGGGTAACGAATAGCCTCCACCCTGAAAGAAAGCAAAACCTAAACTTGAACTGAGTCTCACAAGCCCAAGCTAGTTTTCATCCTGAAACTCTGAGTGCTGCAATTGTCAGGATTAGGCACTGTTCTCTTGTTAGGAGACTAGAGTCAGACAGAATAATGGTTAAAACATAGTAATGAAGGTGTGCAGTTTACACACACCACAGTCCCAGGCCCACCTTTTTGTGCAGGGCAATGTAGTCCAGCCGCACCCCTGTCTCCCCAGTGAAGAAGTTGGTGCCATTGTAGCAGTGCTGCAGCATGGCCCAGCAGTAGGGGGAGTGTGGTGGGGTGTGGCAGGAGTCTCCTGGACCGCCGAAGCGCAGGGCCCTACTGGCAGCCCGCAGACCCTCAGAACAGGCATCATAGTAGTTCAGGAACCCTGGAGGTGGAAGCAGACCAATAGTGGGTGCTGAGACACAGACTACATGCAAATTATTATTCATCAGATGAGATTATATTATGCTTTCTTTCATTCCTTACAGAAAGTATGATGGTACAGTACTGATGCCACCTGTCGGAATATTTTTTTTATTTTTATACCTTGGATAGACACAGTGACGTTGTCAAAGTCATGATTGTTTGGTTCATTCCATGTTTCAAAGTTCCACAGAGATACACTTCCCAAGCCATACTTCTCTGTAATTCAGGATGAATACTGTTATTGAGTATACCATTTATATGATCCATAAGATTACATATGTTACTGTGTGTTCCCCTATCACTGAACAGTATACCCACCAATATACCTCTTTGCAATGAGATGCACCAGGTTTCTCCACTCCACCACCTGCATTTTGTCTTCAAAGTTGGTGAAGTAGTTGTTCACACTGCCCATCAATTCAAAACCTGCAACAAACAAGTAGAAAAAAAACTCATTCTGAACCATAGTCAAAGAGAAAAATACTACTGAGAAAGCATATACTGAACAAAAATATAAATGCAACATGTAAAGTGTTGGTTCCATGAGCTGAAATAAAAGATCCCAGACATTTTCCATACACACAAAAAGTTTTTTTCTCAACTGTTGTGCACAAATTTGTTTACATCCCTGTTAGTGAGCATTTCTCATTTGCCAAGATAATCCATCCCCCTACCTGGTACGGCATATCAAGAAACTGATTAAACAGCATGGTCATTACACAGGTGTATCTTGTGCTGGGGACAATAAAAGGCCACTCTAAAATGTGCAGTTTTGTCACACAACACAAGGCCACAGATGTCTCAAGTTGAGGGAGCATGCAACTGGCACGTCCACCAGATCTGCTGCCAGAGAATTGAATGTTAATTTCTCTACCATATGCCGCCTCTAACGTCATTTTAGAGAATTTGGCAGTGCGTCCAACCAGCCTCACAACTGCAGACCACTTGTAACCACGCCAGCCCAGGACTTCCACATCCAGTTTCTTCACCTGCGGGATCATCTGAGACCATCACCCGGACAACTGAAGAATTTCTGCACAAGCTGTCAGGGAAGCTCATCTGTGTGCTCTTCGTCCTCACCAGAGTGTTGACATGACTGCAATTCGGCGTCGTATCCAACTTCAGTGGGCAAATGCTCACCTTCGATGGCTGCTGGCACGCTGGAGAAGTGTGCTCTTCACAGATGAATCCCGGTTTCAACTGTACCGGGCAGATGGCAGACAGCGTGTATGGCGTCGTGTGTGCGGGCAGTTAGCAGATGTCAAAGTTGTGAACAGAGTGCCCCGTGGTGGTGGGGTTATGGTATGGGCTGTCATAAGCTACAGACAACAAACACAATTGCATTTTATCGATGGCAATTTGAATGGACAGAGATACCGTGACGAGATCCTGAGGCCCATTGTCGTGCCATTCATCTGCTGCCATCACCTCATGTTTCAGCATGATAATGCATAATCCCATGTCACAAGGATCTGTACACAATTCCTGGAATATGAAAATGTCCCAGTTCTTCCGTGGCCTGCATACTCACAAGACATGTAAGCCATTGAGCAGGTTTGGGATGCTCTGGATCGACATGTACGACAGCGTGTTCCAGTTCCCGCTAATATCTAGCAACTTCGCAGAGCCATTGAAGAGGAATAGGGAAACATTTCACAGGCCACAATCAACAGCCTGATCAACTCTGTGAAGGACATGTGTCGCTCTGGATGAGGCAAATTGTGGTACTGACTGGTTTTCTGATACCTTTAAAAAAAAGAAAAAGTCGGGGTGTGTATCTGAAACCAACATATGCATATCTGTCATGTGAAATCAATTTCCTTACATGA